>NW_012119265.1:7944848-7993117 GCF_000951035.1 Colobus angolensis palliatus
TCAGCCTCCGGAGTAGCTGGGACTACAGGCGCACCACCACGCCTGGCTAATTTTTGTATTTTTAGTAGAGACGGGGTTTCACCCTTTTGGCCAGGCTGGTCTCGAACTCCTGACCTCGTGATCTGTCCACCTCGGCCTCCCAAAGTGGTGGGATTACAGGCGTGAGCCACCTCACCCAGCCTGTTTGTTTTAATCCACATTAGATTGTAGGGTTTTGGCAGGAACTCTGTTTCTCCTTGGACTTTTAGTGGCCCCTAACCAGTGGAATCAAGCTCAGTGTATGTTTATTGGATGAATCAATGAAGGAATGAAGGGAATCAGATGTCACTAATGAAGAAAACTCCTTCCATAATTTCTTCTTGTGAATAAGGTCAAAGACAACGTATTAGGTTCTTAGTTGTTGGGTTTTTTTAAGTAAGGAATAGCAGCTTTTCCCCTAAGCCTTTAGATCAGGGGATTAATTTTAAGGCAGTGGTTCCTAAATATTTGCCCAGTGACAGCCTTGATGAAATTTTCACTTATCCTCCACAAAAATAATAAAAGCTAAGACAATGTAGGAAGCTTTTTATAAAGGTAATTTACGTACCTCTGTTCTGAAATTATGTTCTCTGCTTTTCCCATGTGAAAATGTGTTCTGTTATGAACATAGATGACAATTGTATGTCTACATGTGGGTGCTTAATGTCCTGACTGGGCAAAATAGAAGGTGGTGACCCTCTGCTGGTGCACTAATTTAAAAATATGTGTATATTTGAACTTTATAGTCAGTGAAACTCAAAAGTATCCTCTGATCATACCGGGTTAGGCCTTGAGTCCTGGGGATAGATCCTGCTCTGCTGGTTGAGGACCTCAATCATAAGGCACAGTATTAACAGCAAGGTTCCAGGATAACTGTCTGCAGTGTCACAGTGTAAAAAGAGAAATTTAAATTTAAAAATGCTTGAAGACTTTTGTCTAATATGTGTTATTTAAAATTTTGAAACTGTTATTTCTGCCAAGTGCTTCAGCTATTATTGCATTTTTTTTTATAATCACAAAAGATGTTACTATACTGGCATTTGTTTTTAAAAAGCTGTCGATATCCAACCAGCATGCCTTGGACTTTATTGTGGGAAGACACTATTATTTAAAAATGGCTCAACTGAAATATATGGAGAATGTGGGGTAAGTCTTATGTTTGTGTCTTATTTCATTTTGTAAAATCTGTTTGCTTTTGAAATATTTTCACATGTAGAATATTTTTTCTTATTATACTCACTAATTTATAAAAGAATATGGAGGGCCAGGCGCAGTGGCTCATACCTGTAATCCCAGCACTTTGGGAAGCCGAGGCGAGTGGATTACTTGAGGTCAGGAGTTCGAGACCAGCCTGACCAATATGGTGAAACCCCGTCTCTGCTAAAAATGGAAAAAAATTAGCTGGGCATGGTGGTGTGCACCTGTAGTCCCAGCTGCTGGGGAGGCTGAGACGGGAGAATTGCTTGAACCCAGGAGGTGGAGGTTGCAGTGAGCCAAGATCACACCACTGCATTCCAGCGTGGGCAACAGAGGGAGACTCCATCTCAAAAAAAAATAAAGAAATATAAAAGAATATGGAGGCATTAATGTAGTCATTGTTTATGTTGGCATTTTGATGTCTATTATTTTTTAAAACATTTAATAATTTCTAATTTATGATTTAGTACCGTGTCTTGTACAGTAAGTTGAACATCATGAATCCAGAATATTTATCTGCAATTATTCTTATATAATGTTAGTAACTAGGTTTTTCATTGAATGTTAGTCAACTATTTTAGTAACTTAGTAAAAGGAATCTTTTAAGAGCATTGTACAAATATAGCACATACAATATAGATTTCTTTTTATTTTACTTATGTCTTTTTTAGTTCTAAAAGCTGCACATGTAAACTTAAATATTTAAACTGAAATGGGATGTCTTATAGAATGATTTGGGGGGGTGTTAATATTCTAAAATAATATCTGTACACAAAATACTGGTTTTATATATTGTAGGTATGCCCAAGAGGACAGAGAACGAATGCACAGAAATATTGTCAGCCTTGCACAGAATCTCCTGAACTTTATGATTGGCTCTATCTTGGATTTATGGCAATGCTTCCTCTGGTTTTACATTGGTTCTTCATTGAATGGTACTCGGGGAAAAAGAGGTTAGCACATTTCTATGACTGTATCTGGCTGGACTAATGTTGGAATAATTATCACTCAGAAGACCTTATTAAGTAATTCTGCCTCTTCTGTTTTAAAAGTGGTAAACATGTTTTTCCTTTATCTTCAGATTATTCTTAACTGTGACAAGAAAACTTAACAATAGGGCATGACTTAGTAATTTTTAAGGGAACTGTCCTTAGTCCGTTTTACTCTCAATGATCTTGAAGGAATACTTTTTTACTTCTCAACTATAATCCTTATTGGTTTTCTACACGAAATTGGTTATGATGACAAGCTATTTATTGTTATGGAACACATTCTTTGTAATTTAATTTAATACTAGTAATCTAGTATGGTATAGTTAAAAACGATATAGCTGTAACCTAATGCAGAAACTCATATTAACATATTAAATCAGCACACATTTACTAAGCACTGCATTTTATGTTTGAAAGATCAGGAAAGGAGATATAAAAATAACTGACATGGCTTATAGTCATAATCTTGTGGAGAAAACAAGTGTGTACATAATTATAAATCAGTCTTAGAAATGTAGTGGAAGAGTTATAAACAAAGTACTCTGGAGTTACAAAGAATGGAGAGATAAATTATGCCTGATGGGATCTGAAAGATTTCAAAAAAGGAACATTTTAGGCAGAGGAAACAGCATGAATAATGGCATAGAGGTATGAAATATGTGATCTGTGGTAGGTAGGAATGGAAGTAATCTGGGTAGTCAAGAGTGGGTTGCAGATGAAGAAAAGTAATATAAAAGGGAGCAGGAAAGATAGGTTGGGGCCAGAATGTGAAGGTTCTTGATAAGCATGTGAACTTTAATCTGCTGGGAATGGGAAGTCAAATTCTGCGTTAGTACATTTCAGCCATCTGATTTTCTTTTAGTTCCTCCAGCTGTTCAGGATCTTTCCTATTTTAGGTTCTTTCCCTTCCTCCAAACTCTTTCCGCTGTCTGAAATACTCTCTTCTTCATCTGACTGCAACTTGTTACCTAGCTACCTTCTTTTCCTTCTGATTTCAGTTTAAAAGTCACTCAGAAAGTTGAGTGCTTAAAACAAAACAACAACAACAACAAAACAAAGAGTGCTATTAAAAGAGAAAAATAAGGAAGACAGCTTACTTTCTATGCTTTCCTTCTAGGCTCTGGGCCTGTGGTGGGACAGGCAGTCTGAAAGACTTCTGAAATGCCTTCAAGGCCTTTTTCTCATTGTCTTGGCTATTAGCACTTGGCTCTCTTTTAGCCATGCTAACCTCTCTAGCAAGTTGTTGCTGTACAGCCTGGTTGAATTCCTCTCCTGAAAATGCTCTTTTCTTCTCTACCACATGACCAGGCTGCAAATTTTCCAAACTTTTAGATCTCTGCTTTCCCTTTAAGTATAAGTCCCAATTTTTAAGTCATTCCTTTGCTCCCACATCTATCTGATCATAGGCTGTTAGAAGCAGCCACAGCACATCTTGAATGCTTTGTTGCTTAACGATTTCTTCCACCAGATACCCTAAGTCATCACTCTTAAGTTCCAACTTCCACAGATGCATAGGACTTGGACACAATGCAGCAAAGTTCTTTGCTAGGGCATAATATGGATGACCTTTACTACAGTTCCTGATAACTTCCTTATTTCCATGTGAGACCTCATCAGCCTGGCCTTCACTGTCTATATTTGTCAGCATTTTGGTCACAACCACTTAAGGCGGTAAGAGGTTCCAAACTTTCCCTCGTCTTCCTGTCTTCTTCTGAGACCTCCAAACTCTTTCAGCCTCTGCCTGGTACCCAGCTCCAAAGCTGCTTCCATATTTTCAGGTGTCTTTATAGCATTGCCCTACCCTTCCGTTTCAGTTTTCTGTTAGTCCATTTGCGTTGCCATAAAGGAATACCTGAGACTGGGTAATTTATAAAGAAAAGAGGTTTAAGTGGCCCATGGTTCTGCAGTCTGTACATGAAGCATAGTGCTGGCATCTGTTTCTGGTGATGGCTTGAGGAAGCTTATAATCATGGCAGAAGGCAGAGGGGTACCAGTGTGAGAGGAGGCAGGAGGCAAAGGGGAACCGCATGGTGAGAGAGGGAGGAGGTACCTCTTTCATTTTTATTTTTTTATGTTTTATTTATTTATTTTTATTTTTCGAGACAAGGTCTTGGTTTGACATCTAGGCTATATTGCAGTGGTGTGATCACTGCTTACTGCAACCTTGACTTCCTAGGCTCAAGTGATCTTCCCGACTCAACCGTCCAAGTAGCTGGAACTACAGGCGTGTACCACCACACCCTGCTAATTTTTTGTATTTTGTAGAGACAGGGTCTCTCTATGTTGCCCAGGCTGGTCTCGATCTCCTGGGCGCAAGCAGTCCTCCTGCCTCAGCCTCCCAAAGTGCTGGGATTACAGGTGTGAGCCACCATGGATCTTTTAAACAACCAAATCTCACATGAACTCCTAGAGTGAGAACTCACTCATTACTGTGAGCACAGCTCCAAGTCATTCATGAGGCTTCCACTCTCGTGACCCAAATACTTCCCACTAGGGCCCACCTCGTTGAGGATTACATTTCAACATGAGATATGGAGGGAATGAGCATTCAAAAAAACACTCCGTATTTGAGTGAATCATTTATTGGTGAAGATCTGGTGTATGGAAGTGGCATCATTTGATGTATATTTTAGGAAGAAAATTTCTGTGGAGGGTAGATTAGAGGTGAGATATTTAATAGAAGACTATTGTCAAAGAAATAGACTGTGGTAGTTGGAATGGAAATGGAAAGGGTGGTCCAGATGGAAATAGAATCAGCAGTTTTCTGGGGCCTACCTAATAAATCCAGGGTGGTTATTTACATTGGGAAAGCATTTATAATTTTTCAGAATAATTTATAAAAATACTTTTAAAATAGCATCTTTCATCCAGCTTTTAATTTCTGTTATATTAATAGAACGATGAGAGATGGGGTGAGAACGGAGATGTGATAAAGCTGAAACAGAATAATTGCCCAGTCAATTGGCAGGAAGTTCTCAGCCCCAAAGTAGAGAAGAGCTAAAGGGCATAGGTATGTCTTCACCAAATGCGTTTGAATTTAGATATCAGCTGTGTTTTGAGGGAGAGACTTGGAGCAGAGACTAGAGGTTGGTTTGAGGGAAGGCAAGGAGTGACTAATGCTCAGACAGGAAAGGAGGTGGGTTTAAAAAGAGGGAGTTGTACAACTATGCTTTGCCTAGGAAATTGGTAACAAAGAACACAAGGGCCATCTCTTAACAATTTCCTGAAACTTTGCACTTACAGTCTGGATAGATTGGGGCTGGAGGTGTCTTAACAAATGTTCCTAAAAACTGGGGATAACCCCTGAGCTGATCTGGAAGGATACATGGTTTGGCAGATAGGTAAAATGTGTTTTGAGGTGGAGAGTGATGCATGCCCCGATGTGTGGAGACACAAGTGAATTTAAAGCCATTTAGCATGGCCAGGAAATATAGAAGACGATGCTGGCAAGGAGTATTTTTCCAGAAAGACAAAAAGACTCAAAATTGGTCTAATGAGAGGAGTTTTAAAATTGTATTTCATTTTGTAAAGATTATGTGTCTGGCTGCAGATAGATTAAAAGAGAACATGATAAGAAGACCAGTAAGAACGTTATCAAAGTAATGGCAAGAAATAATGAAGTTGGGATTTTGCCTCTAAAAATATTAATTCTATAAGGAAGCAAAATGTCAAATTACATAATGTGAATGTGTGTTTATTTATGTTTTCAGTGTTTTCATCTTTGTAAAATGGCACAGGAGTTTTGCTTCCAACCATGTGAGTTAATTAGGAGCTCCAAGTGACCTACCTGCATGAAATAACTAAAGTCTGGGGTAGATAAACTATGTGAGACATTGCTGGTCCCAGCTGGAGATGGAGAAGTCTCCAGGAACTCTTCTCTTTCAAAACACAAACCAACCCCCCTGAGTTAGGCCAGAGTGACAAGGCAGGCAGTTGGGATGAGAGGGTTGTCTAAGGTCAATTGCTGGTAGCAGCAGTGTTACCTGGATACTGAATCTTGGGCAGCCTCTGCCAAGACTAGACCCTCAAGGGCCTGAAGCCCAAGGTAGTAGTGGCCATAGCTGCTGGCAAAAGTAGCAGAGCCTCTTTGCTGGAAAGCTTCCCCATTCTCAATTTAACCCTATAAGACTCTTGCTCGTTAAGATCTAGTAATGACCTCATAGTCTGTGGTTACTAAATAAAATAGCACTAGGACTTATTGGTAGATGCAACAAACAATATATTTATGCTCTCAAAGGACACAGATAATGGACTTTCATCTATGGGATATGTAACTGCTACCTATAAAGAAAGTAAGGATGTAGTCACAAGCTGTCCATAATAATAAGATTATTTTGAATAAACAGATGTATTGGGGGAAGAAAAGGAAACTTTTAGAAATGAATTTTTACTTTAAATTTTAAACTTTTAGAAAAAAATTTCTACTTGCCAAAATAAAAAAAAAAAAGGTAGTCAGCAGATTAAACAGTTGAAGATAGAATTAGTGAACTAGAAAAGAATGCATATAAATAATGGCATATAGCACTGAGAAAGAAGGAGATGGAAAATCAGGTGCAAGAAGGTGAGATTCATGTTGGGTGGATGTGGGAGTTGTGCAGGCTTAAAGTCTTACACTTCACAGGAGCCAGTCTCTGTCATAACAATTCCATGAACTTCTGGGGTCCTGCAAGTGACATGCCAATTACAAGAGTCACTGAATTCAAAAAAGCCAAACCATGGTATCCCCATCAGGCATTTATAGTTCATTTATGGTTCTCCCCAGTCCAGATGTAATTTACCAGTCAGGATCATTTGTATCATACGTGGTGTTGCCTAGCTATATAGTTGACATTCTATCCTTATCAGGTTTCCAGAGGAAAAGAGCTAGAGCGTTAACTGAAGGCCAGATTCTCATGCACAGCATAAATGTTTTGTTAAGTTTTTGCCCGTAGTATCTAATTAGGGTCTCTGGAAAAATAGAGACTATGAAGGAAAGCTGGTATTTTTTTTTTTTCTGGCTGACATCCTGTGGAAAAACCTCCAGCTCTTCTGAACCCTCTTCTCTCCTGCTGCCTCCCCAGAGAGGCTAGAAATTCAGATTTCCACGGTCCTAACCTCTTTTTCTTTTCTTTTTTTTCTTTTTTTTGTGACGGAGTCTCGCTCTGTCACCCAACCTGGAGCGCAGTGGCGTGATCTCGGCTCACTACAAGCTCCGCCTCCCGGGTTCACGCCATTCTCCTGCCTTAGCCTCCCCAGTAGCTGGGACTACAGGCGCCCGCCACCACGCCCGGCTAATTTTTTGCATTTTTAGTAGAGACAGGGTTTCACCGTGTTAGCCAGGATGGTCTCTATCTCCTGACCTCATGATCCGCCCACCTCAGCCTCCCAAAGTGCTGGGATTACAGGCATGAGCCAGTGCGCCTGGCCAAGGAGAGCTGGTATTTTAAGAGATACTGGCATGGCACATGTATACATAGGTAACAAACCTGCATGTTGCGCACATGTACCCTAGAACTTAAAGTATTATAACAAAAAAAAAAAAAAAAAGAGAGATACTGGCTTCAGATTTTACAAAAATAATGAGAAACAGATTCACAGATCCCAGAAGCAAAACACATCCCAAGCAGAATAAATAGAAATTCACACCTACATGCATCATAATTAAACAGCATAATATTGAAAACAAAAGAGAAGCCATGTGGAAGAGAACCAAGGCATACCTGTTAACAGCCTTGGTTGTGCTTCCAGCCAACAGCCAGCACTTACTGCAGCCATGTGAGTTAGTCCTTTTAAATGCTGCAGCATGGTCAAGCCTCTAGACGAGTGCTTTCCAAGCTGACATCATGTGGAGCAGAAAGAACTGCCCAGTTGAGCCCAGTCACATAACAAAATAGTGAGAAATGATCAGTGGTTCTTGTTTCAAGCCACCAAGTTTTGAGGTAGTTTGCTATGCAATGGAATAATGGAAATGATTCCACATAATGGAAAATGTTCAAGTAGAAAACTCAAAATCACCTATAGGCTAGATATTAGAAATAACAAGACCATTTAATAAAAAGGTTGAGTATAAGATAAATATATGAAACTATTTCCTATATTCCATGTATAGTAAAGTATTGTGACATAGCTCAGACCAAGATAGCTAAGCTACATGGGATTTATCTGAGCACCTGACAAGCCAATTTTCAAACTTTTATGGAAGAGCAAAGGGCCAGGAATAGCCAAGACCACCAAAGAAGTAGAAAAAATGTATGTAACATCAAGAATTATGATATTATTCTTCTGGCTCAGGAATAGATAAATGGACTCAAGAAACAGAATAGAGAGCCAAAACACAGACAGTTGTATATGAAACTTTATATGACAGAAGTGTCATGGCAAATTAGTTGGGAGGGTAGGGTTGAGAAGAAGTACCTGTTCAGTAAAATGCTGCTGCTGGGACAATTGGCAATTCAAATGGGAAAGAGTAAAGTTAGATCCTACCTTACCTTAGACACAGAAATCTCTTCTAGGTGAATTAAAGATAAATGTGAAATGCAAAACCTTAAAATTTTTAGAAGAAAATAGTGTGTGTGTGAGATACACACACACTCTCTCAGGGTATGGAAGGACTTTTTAAAACATTTAAACTGCTAAGCAGAAAAAAAAAATAAAGCCCAATCTATTACAATTTAGAACATGTTTATAAAAAGGCTTCACAAAGAAAGTGAAAATTGAGCCCACAGACTGAGAGGAACACATTTGCAACACATTTAACTAACTGCAGAATGGAGAAACAAATCACAGTATTGTCACACAGTGGAATCCTAATACAGTAGCAAAAATGACTGAACCTCAGCTGTAAGCAATAGCATGGATGAAAGTTGGAAATGTAATTTTGAGTGGAAAAAAATCTCAGAAGACTTCCATTAGTGTGATATCATTTTATAGCATTCAAAAATAAGCAAAACTAACCAGAATAGTTGTGAAGCATAAATACAATTGGGATAAAAACTTTCTAGAAAAAAGTGATAAAAGCAGTTTGGTACATGGTTGCCTCTAAGGGAGAGACAGAGAAATGGATGGGGAGGAACAAAAAAGTAGTCATAAATTGTTGACAGTGTTCTAGTTATTGGGTAGGAGATGAGCTTATAATATTATAATTACTATACTTTATAACAAACATATGTTACCTACCATCTTTTATGTGCATATTAAGATTAAATGATACACAGATACCTAAGAAATTTTTAGCAGCAGTTTGGCAAGATACTAAAGATACAAGGTAGATCTAATTTCTGCTTTTCTGTTACACATTTAGATAATACTGCTACAGTGTTATTTATCCCTTTTGAGAATAAAAGGTTATACTCTTGAGTAGTTTTTGTTTGACTTTTCTTATATATTTAGAAATCTGTATCTTGACATATGTACATGTTTTATTGAAGCCATTTAAATATTGCAGTTTTTCTAGTAATCATGCCTCTTTTCCTTCTCTAGTTCCAGTGCACTTTTCCAACATATCACTGCATTATTTGAATGCAGCATGGCAGCTATTATCACCTTACTTGTGAGTGATCCAGTTGGTGTTCTTTATATTCGTTCATGCCGAGTATTGATGCTTTCTGACTGGTACACGATGCTTTACAACCCAAGTCCAGATTACATTACCACAGTGCACTGTACTCATGAAGCCGTCTACCCACTGTAAGTGTTTATTTCAACTTAAGATCATTTTTGTTTTTAAATCTCTGACAATTATTATAGATTTTATGGGCTTTGGAGACAAAAACAGGTGTGGGTTTGAGTTCTGGGTCTGCCAGCTGCTATATTACCTTGAACATGTAAACAGCCTCTTGTAACTTCAGTTTTCTCATTGCAAAATGGGAATAATGATACCTTATAAGGTGTTGTGAGGGTTAAATTAATCCACACATTCTCAGCTACCGTATAACTTAGATATAGGAGGCACTTTATAGTAAATGGCATTATTAGAGAGTTTGGGTTAGTGTTTTTTCTTTTTTTCTCCCCAAATAAGTGTAATTTCTATTAGAATATTTTGTTTTAAAAACATTAAATTCATAAAATTCTGTATGCAATTATGCCAGACTATTCCAATTGCAGAATTTTTATGAATTTTTGTAAATTCTAGAACTAGAAAATGAATCAAATTCATTTTGATATTTTTTGGGGAAAAGGGAAAATAGAAGTCTGGTATTTACATTCTTATAATTGTAGCGGGCTTTCAGTACATAATATGCTTGGGGAAATTAGTCCTTTTTGAGCAACTTCTTAATAATAAAACATCAAAAACATAGACATGCATATAGGTACAAAACAACCAGATATAGAAAAATGAAAATCTTCTTTTCTGCCTGCCAGTTTTTTGTTTGTTTTTGAGACAGAGTCTCGCTCTGTTGCCCAGGCTGGAGTGTAGTGGCACAAGATCTCAGCTCACTGCAACCTCTGCCTTCTGGGTTCAAGTGATTCTTGTGCCTCAGCCTCCCCAGCTGGGATTACAGGCATGTGCCACTATGCCTGGCTAATTTTTGTATTTTTAGTAGAGAGATGGGGTTTTGCCATGTTGGCCAGGCTGATCTTGAACTCCTGGCCTTAAGTGATCTACCCACCTTGGCCTCCCAAAGTGATGGGATTAGATGCATGAGCCACTGGGGCCTCTCACTGCCAGTTTTTAGGTATGACAAATTATTTTATATATATATATATATATTTTCACACACACACACATATATACATATATATAATATACATGCACACACACATATATACATATATAGCTATAATTTTTATATAAAATACTATATAAAAGACTGATAATGTCCTTTTAGTTGATTCATTGATTCGTAGAGCTTAGCTCTAAGCATTAATTACCCTCTTGTCATATAACTCTCCTGAGGCCTTGCATAACTTAACATAGTCCTATTTGGGAAACTTAATAAGTGAAATGAATATTATATTTAAATAAAATATAAGGTAATCTTATTTAAAACAAAATCAGACTTATTTACCAACAGTCTCATTTATGTTACTTATACTAATATTTGTAAAGCCTATATTAGGAGGGTAAGAAAATACAAGATTGGAAGAGAAATGGCCAACAGGTACTACCAACCCTCATCTGCACCTGTAATAGTCACTTCTAATTTATTATAGCACTTTTTCTGCTGAATTGAGTGTAGGCTAAGAATCTTGTGGCAGCACTCCCTGTCAATCATAATCATCACACAGCTTCATTGATTAGGACATTTTCCATCTATTCAGTATCCTGAATCAAGATTGTTTGTTTGGTTTTCTTCCTCAGCACCTTTACCAACAGTCATTGTAGAACAGCTTGTCTGCCTTGTTTTATTAATTATACAAAACAGTGATTTTTAAAATTATGAGATATTATACTGTCTTATAGCATTGGATTTAGGCATATTATTTATTTACCTAACCATTCTAAATATAAATGTTTGGTCAGACTGGGCTAAGCATTTCTGAAGGTTGTAGGGCTACCACGAGTCATAGTAATTTTTTTTTTTTTTTTTGCAAGTCAACAAAAAGTACTAGCACACAATTACCAGAAACCTTTGGAACACTAGTGCATTGACAAATGAAGGCTGTTTTTCCCAATGTATATATAGCCTAGTTTCCTACAAATTGAAAAATACCACAGTACTTTACTGATAATTATAGTTTTAAGGGGAAACAGATTACATGAGGCATGAAAAAACATGTAAGCTTCTATCATTATAACTTACTGCAAAAAATAACTTTTACATTACTAAAACTTTAAGAATGAGTTATGGAAAATGGCAGTTATTACTGTTATATCAATAATTAGCTTTAGTTTGTCAAATTTAAACTATCCCCACATGTAGGCAGCATGGATTGAAAGAGGGGAAGAGTGGAATGGGATGAGGTCTTCTGGTGGAAGGCAGGAATGGGAAATGTAATCACTTCCACAAACTAGTTTCCTAGTTCATTTGGAGAAACAGGATGGTTTCCTCCTGATTAAAGTGATAATCTTTTTGGAGCTCTTAAGGAATTACAAGTTGTGGGAATGGACAGATTTTGTTTTATTCTGCTGTTGATAGGAGGTAGCAGACAAGACTAGGAAACTAATTCATTAGAAGAGGTAACACATGATGGTTTCCTCTTGATTAAAATCATGTTTTTTAGAGCTCTTAAGGAACTACAAGTTGCAGGAATGGATAGATTTTGTTTTCTTTTGATGTTGGTTGGGGGTGGTATAACAAGACAAAGTATCACCCAAGAGATCAAACATATACAGGACTGAACCTAAAAGCATCACAGAAACACAGGATTATGGTACCATTTTGCTGTATGGGTAGAAAGCGTGTGGTCCGTGATCTGAAATGACTGCTGACTTCGTAGGACACTCCCCTGTACAGGGAGAGGGTTTGAGTAGCAAGATAGTAAAATCGATTTGAAAATACTCAGGAAAATTAAGATAGAACTATGTGGATAAAAGTCCCGTTTTTCAAAATAAAGTACTAGAAGTCTGGTGACACAGAGCTCTTTCTACAGCTTTTTTTTTCTGATTATAAAAGTTACATTAAAAATGGGACATTTCAAAAACATAGAATAAAAGCACACACAGAATAAAATAATCTGTAATTCTATTCCATGAGATGATTCTGCTAAAAATTTTATCTTTCCAGTTTTATTTCTGCATGTGTATGCATACATTTTAAAGAATATTAAGGCTATATACTATGACATGCTATTTTGTAAGCTGTTGGCACTTAATATATTAGGCACAGTTGATTTTGTTAACATTTATTTCATAACTAGATTTTTATGTCTGCGTAATATTGCAGCATGAATATACTATAAAATATAACCAGTTTCCTATAATTGAATATTTATTTTCTTTAGGACTTTTCTTTATTATAAGTGATTCAATAAAAATCCTTCTACAGTAGGTTTTTTTATGTATCCCTGGTTGTCTCCCTTGGATAAATTTCTACAGGTAAAATTGCTGAATCAAAAGGGATAAACAATTTTAGGATTTTTGATACATATTTCCAGACTGCCTAAGAAAGCAACCATTGTACCTTTGCTAGCAGTGCATGAGAGCCTGTTTGGCCAGCCTTCCACCAATCTGAATATCCAATGGATAGAGTAAATATGCTTTTTAAACCTTTTTTAGGCTCTTTCATTTAAAAATGATCAAGGATAAAAACACTTTTAAAACATTTTTGATGTTACAAATTTTCTATTTTATTTTACAGATACACCATTGTATTTATCTATTATGCATTCTGCTTGGTATTAATGATGCTGCTCCGACCTCTTCTGGTGAAGAAGATTGCATGTGGGTTAGGGAAGTCTGATCGATTTAAAAGTATTTATGCTGCACTTTACTTCTTCCCAATTTTAACTGTGCTTCAGGCAGTTGGTGGAGGCCTTTTATGTAAGTTTGATGGGTACAGTCAAGTCAATGAAATATATTTATTGTATGCAGTAATATTTCCTCTAGATTTAACTTTGGAACTTTTTCCTTAAAATAGTTTGCTTAATCCTTTCTTTTTTTTTTTGTTGAGATGGAATCTCACTGTGTCAGCAGGCTGGAGTGCAGTGGTGTGATCTCAGTTCACTGCAACCTCCGCCTCCCAGGTTCAATTGATTCTCCTGCCTTGGCCCCCCGAGTAGCTGGGACTACAGGCATGTGCCGCCACGCCCGGCTAATTTTTGTATTTTTTTTTAGTAGAGATGGGGTTTCACCATGTTGGTCAGGATGGTCTCGATCTCCTGATCTCATGATCTGCCCACCGTGGCCTCCCCAAGTGCTGGGATTATAGGCATGAGCCACTGCGCCCAGCTAATTTGTTTAATCCTTGAAAATAAACCTTAGTGTATGTTTTTGCTAAAACATATGATCAGTATTGTAAAGAAAAGTCATGGATTTCTTGGAATGGAATAAAAATTCTCAAGAAATCAGTGAGAGCTAATCAAAACTGATTTCTGTTTAGAAAATACTTTGCATTTGAAGCTTATGACCAAATTAGAAGATTTTAAAAATCTAAGTATATCATAAGAAATAGAAACTGGTTTTTATTTAGGAATTTATGAAAATTAGTTTTGATAATGTATACTGTTTATTATTAAGTAAAGTCTTAGGTTTCTAAGTTCATTTATGAAAACCTTTTATAGTAAAAAGTCCTTAATATCTTTTATTTTAATGTAACCATTAATTCATTTGTTTAGTAACCATTTAGACCAAACTGTGACTCAAAAGAATAAGAAAAATTCAGTTAAAAACCTCACATACAACCAGGAGATAAAGCAGGCAAGCCCAGTGGCTGAGAAAACGTAGCGTGGTTCTTTTGAATATGTGACATTGAATGTTCCAAGGATGTTGGACATCATCCTTTATATGGAGCTTGGTAATGTAATTTGGTAATATAGTTTAGGAATGTAATTTGGTTCAAGGTGATGGTGGGGCTTGAGGGTAAGACC
This sequence comes from Colobus angolensis palliatus, assembly GCF_000951035.1. NCBI lineage: Eukaryota > Metazoa > Chordata > Mammalia > Primates > Cercopithecidae > Colobus > Colobus angolensis. The sequence continues at coordinate 7,959,503 of NW_012119265.1, forward strand.
AAGGGAACCAGAAATTCTGTTATCCCCCATATTCTGGTTTACAGATGAACTGTTTCATTTGGCCTGCACAGGATTCGAAAATCTATAGTTCCCTCTAGCTCCTCTCTCCCTGTTAGATTTGGCCCATTCCCTATACCTCCCTGGCTAGCCTCTGTGTCATTTGAGGTTGCCATTCTTGCTGTAGGGAATAGGGACCTGTTCTTAAAAGGATTTAGGCAGAAGAGTGACATGATTACATTTGCACTGTAAAAAGATAACTTGATACACGTGGAATTCTCTACCTATGGTAGCAAAACACTGGGAATGAGGAGCAGCTTCAAAGATAGCATTAACTAAGCTAGGTAACAAATATAGGGGTTGAAGGAATGGGACAAGAATTTTATAAAGTAGCTTTTTGACTTAGTAACCAGTGGATGGATAAATGTGAATATTAGAACAAGCAAATAGGTTGGTGAAGAGAAATGAATTCAGTTTCAGTATTTGTGGAATAGCCAAAAGATTACAGGTAGTTGTTTCTGCTAGGCTGGAAGAGTTAAGAATTGGCCAACCTCAAATCTGTAGGTTCTAGACTGCAGGTGGTGCTATTGTGTAGAGCCTCTTGGCTATGAAATGGAAAAAAGGGAAACACTGTGAAAAGCAGGAAAATGTTTGGAAAGCTAACCCAAAGAGATGCCAGACAGCATTGCTTTCTATATTGTAGCTGCCTGTATTGAAAAATAACTTTTCCCACAGTGAATGTTTTTATCATTTTAACAAGCTTTCACTCAAAACACATTCATAGGGGGACTCAAGGAGGTACTATTCATTTGTACTACCAACTCATAATTTTATGATGTTGAAAAAAAGATGATAATTTTTGGTTTGTAGGGATATAGCAAGTCTGAGCAAAGCAGAGCACCAGGAAGCTTCTGATAGCTTAAGATAGTGAAGGACTAGGGGTCTAGGGCATGATTAGGAATATGTCAGTGACAAACTTTTACCTGCTTGGAAGTATTATGGAAGCTAGCTTCTAAGTGTGATCTGTATCTGAACCACCGGGGGAACTAAAATGCATATCCCTAGACCCTACTCCAGACCTGGTTGCACAAAATCTCAAATTTTTTTATGCACTGGAATTTAAGAACCACTCCAAATCCTATCTCTAGCCCGGCACCTCCCTCTACTCCCCCACAAATCTGGGCTTAGTCAGAAACTTCCTCTTTATTCATTTTTACTGTATATGGCTTTTTACTACCAGGTCTTAAATTTGTATCATTAGCAACATTGTTTAGCTACGTATTAGTTAAATAGAGTTTTGTTTTTCATTTTTTATTTTTTGAAAGGTTGATTGAGGACCTAATTACTGTCTATGAAATAAAAGGTTATAAATGTCAAATAAGTCATTTAGTTCTTTAGTAAGTTGGAATCAGGCCTGTATAGATAATTAAGTTTCTGGCTGCCAAATCCTGAGTTAACATTTGAAATTGTTCCAAATGGGTTCTACTGCAATGTAGAATGATTAGTAGTTTCATAAACTGAAGTCGTTTACAAATAATTGTATGAAAAATAATTCAAAGATATTTTTCTCAATTTGTCCGTTTATTTTAGTGTGTTGTAAATTTGAAACATTTTAAGAGAAAAGTGGTGTTTTAGAGGAAAAAATTTGCTTAAAGTATTACTGTACTGTATTTAAAGTAGAGATTGCTGGAATTTTGATATTAAGAATACCGAATGATCTCTTTATCCTTTAAAGTTTATTGATAAATGACCTTTTCTAAAGATTAATTAAAGCTGAGTTACTCTTATAGATAACCTTTCTCAACTGAGGTTCCCCACCTGGACCACAAAACACAGAAAATTATTTGACCATTTTTTGAATTCTCCTAAGTTTAGTACATAACTGGTACTATTCTAGAATGCAGAGGAGGGAAGTTAATTATTTACGTTCACTGGATGCCTTAAGGCAGGGTTCTTCAAAGCTGGCCCAAGGATAGTTTTTACATTTTTTTATGGTTAAAAAATCAAAAGACTTATATTTCTTGATGTGAAAAATGTATGAAATTTATATTTTACTGTCCATAAAGTTTTTATTGGAACACAGCCATCCCATTCATGTATGTATTGTCTGTGGCTGCTTTCCTGCTACAGCTGCAGAGCTGGGTAATCGAGACAGAGACGTGCAGGGCTAAAATCATTTACTATCTTGCCCTTTCCAGAAAAAGCTTGCTGGCCCCTGCCTCAGAACCTTAGGTTGTAAGTCTCGCAGAACTGGTTGAGAAAGGATTTGACTCTATTACTATTTGAATTTATTTGATGGTTTATTGAGAAGATTTGTTTAATTTCCAACATAATACCAATGCTTCTCTTTCAGATTACGCCTTCCCATACATTATATTAGTGTTATCTTTGGTTACTCTGGCTGTATACATGTCTGCTTCTGAAATAGAGGTAGGAAGTCTTTTTTTCCTTTGTTAAAGACTTTTTTTGATAAATTTGACAAGTAAATATCAGAATAGTCCATATGATAAGATATAGTCCAACTGATTGTTTTAGTAATCTTTGGTTGATTGATGCCACTTGGTAGCTTTTGGCTTGTTAACTTTATGAAAAGTTGTGTACCAGACTATATATTTCCCTGGGAAATTAGTGAAATAGTGAAGTAGTCAGGCTCACCTATCCAGCGTGAAGGAGAAAAGTCATTTCACACAATTTACCCATGTAGCAAACATACAATTATTGAAATGTTGAAACTTATTAACACTATTTTGAGAAAAACCATAAAAATGTTTTATATTTAGAACTAATTTTAAACTTTATTTTACAATGGCAACATAAATAGTCATCAATAACTGTGTGTTCCATATCCTTCTATGTTTTATCACAAATTTTATTTTCTTGATTATGGATGTTTACTTTTATCCCATAATGTTTGGGGGATTTGAAGCTAACATTAATAGCCACATTATTCTGATACTGTTCCTTTTTCATGGTATCCATTTTGTACCTCTAACTTTTTAATATTTTAGTGTAAGGCCACTATTATAAAGAACTCCTTTTTAAAAACTATATATGTCTTTATTTTCAGAATAGTTTTGGCCAAAAAAGTATCTTTTGACACATTTATAGTCACTGGGTAGAATAGAACATCATGTCATAACGTTTATATTTTCAATATAAGCTATTGGTCAAAAACATGAACAACAAATGAGAAGTAGTAGTGTATTTGACTCTATTATCTAGGGAAAAATGTATTCATTAAACTTTGAATCAAAATGGGCATTCTTGTACGTTATTTGTTCATATGCAATCTGACATTTTCTTTCTAAAATAATTATGTGACTCTCTACTGTTAATATATTACATTTAAATTATTGCTTTTAAATACGTTAATGGCTCTGATTTAAGAACTTTATTCTGAGGCCAATCCGAAGTGTCTTAGTACTCTTCCATCCTGTACTTGCTAATCTAGGACCTTTGAACTGTCTCAAACTACCCATGACAGTTGATATGTGCTTTGTCATAATTCATAACATAAAAGAAAACTCAACTGAGAGAAAATAAGTTGTAAACTATTTTGGAGTGGTTACTGTTGATGCCACTTTTTCTATTACCTTCGTGAGACGGTGAGTGGGGGAAAACGTGTAGGAATCATAGTGACTTTTAGGTAGGATAATAGTGGAAGAACTAGAAAGAATATTTTTATAGTGATTATTCAGTTGTTTTCATCTGTAGATGATCCTCATTTTTCCTTTGTAATCTTTAACCAGCATTGAAATATAATTAATTAAAGAAGATAGGCAAATTAGTTTTGGCACTTTTATCAACTCTAGGGAAAGATTTGAAGAAGGAAATAGTTGGATATTTGGATATTTGAATAAAATTAGGTTTTTGATTTTCTTTTTGGCAGAGTATCACTCTGTTGCTCAGGCTCGAGCGCAGTAGTGCAATCTCAGCTCACTGCAACCTCCGCCTCTCAGGTTCAAGCAATTCTCCTGCCTCAGCTTCCTGAGTACCTGGGATTACAGGCGCATGCCACCACACCTGGCTAATTTTTGTGTTTTTAGTAGAGACGGGGTTTCACCATGTTGATCAAGCTGGTCTCAAACTCCTGACCTCATAATCCACCCACCTTGGCCTTCCAAAGTGCTGGGATTACAGGGGTGAGCCACCAGACCCGGCCTTGAATTTTTTCATCTTATCCATAGTTAAGAATTAGGCATACACTGTTAAATTAGCTTGAACTTAATTTGTTTCTCTGCCCCTGTGAATCTCCTACATAAAATGTTCACATACTTCAATTAGCATGAATCAGAAATGGGGACCTAAAGCAGGAAAAGACAGCTTAGTCTGGTTGAGTTGATGAGCTGTTTAATGATAAGAGAAAGTTGGTAACTAACCTGTTGCAAATTATGTTTTAATGTGTTTATTGTTAGCACATTTAGGTATTAATTTTGTATTAATTTCATTCTTCTAGTTTCTGCGTACTATACAGCTGTATTAAGGATTAAAAGAAAATCAGAGTGTTCATGTGTCATTTCTGCTCCCTTACTATTCATGCAGCAGGCTCCAGGAATGTTAGAAGTTAAGGAGGTTGGGTTTCTGTACCTCCTATTTCTCACCTGTAGATCCATAATGACCGTGGATCAGGCCAGGAAGAAAGCATATAAAGTGGAGTTTCCCTTCTAGTTTATATCTTTCTTTCAGAAGAAACTATAGTGTTTCCAGGAGTGAATGATGGCATAGACTAGGACTTCAGAGACATGATGACGTGGCTCTCGTCTGGGTGCCGCTACTGAGTGCTTATATGACCTTAGGAGCCTCACTTTCCTCATCTATAAAGTGGAGTGGCTAGACTGAGTGATTTCTTAAGTCTTTTTTAGCTCAAATATTTTATGATTCTGAGATTATAAATAATACATTTTACATTAAAATAAATTATCCAGCTGATTTAGCCTGATAATCTGTATTTCTGTTTTCTTTCTTTTACAAAATTATATAGAACTGCTATGATCTTCTGGTCAGAAAGAAAAGACTTATTGTTCTCTTCAGCCACTGGTTACTTCATGCCTATGGAATAATCTCCATTTCCAGAGTGGATAAACTTGAGCAAGATTTGCCCCTTTTGGCTTTGGTACCTACACCAGCCCTTTTTTACTTGTTCACTGCAAAATTTACTGAACCTTCACGGATACTCTCAGAAGGAGCCAATGGACACTGAGTGTAGACATGTGAAATGCCAAAAACCTAAGAAGTGCTCCTAATAAAAAAGTAAATCAGTCTTAACATTGTATGAGAACTATTCTGTCATATATGGGAATAAGATTGTCAGTATATCTTAATGTTTCAGTTTGTTTTTGTTTTGCTTATGGTTAGACTTACAGACTTGGAAAATGCAAAACCCCATAATACTCTGTTATAGAGGGTAATATTATCTGCTACACTGGAAGCCCACTAGGAAGCCCTTGCTTCTCTCAACAGTTCAGCTGTTCTTTAGAGCAAAATCATGTTTCTGTGTACCTAGCAATGTGTTCCATTTTATGAAGAAAAACTTCAACACATGTAATCTGCACTCCTTAACAGTGGCATAATCGTGCATACCTGTTGTGTTTCAGTTTGTTTTTCACCTATAATGAATTGTAAAGACAAACATACTTGTGGGGTCTGATGGCAAACATGGAAATGATGTATATTGTTTTTTGTTATCTGTTTATTTTCACCAATACAGTATTTTGATGTATTGCAAAAATAGATAATAATTTATATAACATGTTTTCTGTTTATAGACTGGTTCAAGACTTGTTTGGATTATTGTTCCTGTAAAGAAAACAATAATAAAAAGCTTAACTACATAAAATTTCAATGTTTTGACACTTAATTGTTGTTTGGCACAATAGTATGGAAGTAATTCAAACTGGTAAATAGTTTCCTCTCATATCTCGGGTATGTATACATAGCATATTTTATTGATCCAGAGATACTTTTTATTTCACGTTGTGACATCTCTGAATTAGGATGCATCTTACAACTGATGGCTTATTAGATTTATGAAATACAGAAGATACACAGTATAAAAAGGGTTTTCCTGTGGTTGGTTTGTGGTTTGTGATAGGTTTTCTGTGATGTTTATGCTTTGAAGGCCTTGAGACTTATGGTCGCAACCATGGAAGCAAAATGAAATTTTTAGCTCTTAACCTAACAACCTGACCATGTTTGTCCATTTTTATTGTTTAGAATTTTATTTATTTATTCTGCTACTTGGTGGAGGTTGTGTGAGTTAGTTAAATTTTAAATGTTTAAGACTTCTATTAACAGCTGCAAAATGTGAAAGCAAGTGCACTCACTTTTCCTGTAGTTGTGTTTGTCTTTTGAATTCACAGCAGTTGTATCCTTGAGTTACTTTGTTCATTATTCTTTGTTAATGTATTTTTCTTAGTACATTTAACCACTGGGAAATGAACTCTTGGTACGACTGTGTTTCTTCTTTTCTGTAGGAATAAAAAATAAATGTAAAAATTCTATTTGTACTGCACATATGTTTGGGGGCTTATTAGTGTTCCTAAAATTCTGAGTTGCCCAAAGAATCCTCAACTGGGTAATTGTATAATCGGTATAGAGTGGGGAGGGTGTCATGTGTCTGATTACTAGGACTATATATTCTGGTCCACTTGAAGCCATTTTTACAATCTTTTTTTTCATATGTCCTGTTCTAGCAGAAAAGTATATATGCAAAAGAAGAAATTATAATTACAAGGCCTCCCAGGCAAATCGTTTCCAGAATACTTAATATATATCTGCATTTTTAATTTGCTTTGGTAAGAATAAGACTAGAACAACTCATTAGCCACTGCTAATGTTACTAAGTAACTTGTTAAAACGTGGTCATAGAAATTTTAAAATCGACCCTTGTCTTAGCTTTGTTAAGTTTTGACTTAGGCCCTTGTAGCACACCACAATCCTCATCACTGCAGTGTATGGTAATTTTGCTAACCAGTCCTGAAGAGGTCATTTAAAAGTCAAAATACAGGTGGAATATCTCATATCCAAAAATGCTTGAGACCAGAAGTGTTTCGAATTTCAGGTATTTTCAGATTTTGGAATGTTTGCGTTATACTTACTGTTCAGTATCCGTAATCCTAAAATCTGAAATCTTAAATTCTCCAAAGAGTATTTTCTTTGAGTGTCATGTTGGTGCTGAAAAAGCTTTGGGTTTTGGAGCATTTTGGATTTTGGATTTTCAGACCAGGGATACTAAATCTGTGTTTTCTTGATTAATTTGGGGCAGTTGATAAATTTAATAACACTTTGTTATATCTAAAACCATTGGTTTGTGAGACTACTGCACATTGAAGCCACCTGGAGAGATTTTAAAAAATAATGCCTGGGCCCCACGCCCAGAGATTCATGTTGAATTGGTCTGTGGTGCTGTTTGAGCACTGGGAATTTTTTTTTTTTTTTGAGACAGGGTCTGACTCTGTTGCCCAGGTCGGAAGTGCGGTGATGCAATCTCGGCTCACTGCAACCTCCACCTCCTGGGTTCAAGTGATTCTCATGCCTCAGCCTCCCAAGCAACTGGGAGTATAGGTGCCCATCATGACACCCAGCTAATTTTTGTATTTTTAGTAGAGATGGGGTTTCACCATATTGGTCAGGCTGGCTTCAAACTCCTGAACTCCTGACCTCAGTGATCTGTTCACCTTAGCCTCCCAAAGTGCTGGGATTACAGGCATGAGCCACCACGCCCGACCGAGCACAGGGATATTTTAAAACCTCCAGGTGATTTTAATGCTTGAGAACCACTGATCTAAACTCCTATTTCAGATCTTAATTTTTCCAAGAGACAAGTACTAGGCAAATGATTTTCTTCTCTCTGAAATTTTGATTCTGCTTTAATTATAAAGAGGTGCTTTTCTAGAATTAAAATGTAGATGATTGTATCAAGCCCCTCATCACAATAACGAGATAACTTTGACAGTTATATAAATTGATTTTTTAAATGTTTCTTTTAAAGTACCTCATCCTAAAAACGTCTTCTGTAGTCCATGTATCAAGATATTTGGTTAATACACAAATTATTTATGTAACCTAACATGATGTAATACTCAAGGACTTTTGTAATTTTAAGACAAAAAAATTCTTTTTAATACTTTAAAAAATAACTGTACTAAGTTACTGTTTAGCTTACATATACATTAAGAATTATTTATCTTTGATTTACAAGAAATAAAATTAAAGCAAAAAGTAAGTTTTTAGTGATTCGTTTTCAGGATGACATCTGGCCTTTAACATTCTGACAAGCCTGTTCCACACTCTTGCTGCTCATGCTGGTTGGTTCCCCCAGCAGATCTCCGCTCAGCCTTGCTACTTGCAGTGCTTGACCAGCTTATGTCTGTGTTTCTGCTTTACCCTCCTATAGCCACTTTCTAGAAGGAATCCAATGTATTCTTGTATCCAGCTCTTCAGTTGTCTGTTTCTCACAGGGTATGCACTTTAAGATTCAGGGCCTGGGGTTTATTCAACTTTGTCACTGTAACATCTGCTCCAGTGCCAGACTCTAAAGTGCCCAATGTTAATGAAGCTAGTGCAGTGATCCTGGAGAGGGCAGGACCTGCAGGGCTGCAATGACTATCATGGCCAGAAGAGGACAGTAGAGGGGTGCTGAATTGAGATAAGGGCTTCTCTCAAAGTCCTGTGGCAGAACCTACTCAACAGGGAACATTCAAAAGCTGGGAGATTACAGGTGGCTCAGAGATGGCCAAGGAATTCAAGGAGCCAAACTTAACTGTTAACCTCCCCAGGAGGGTGGTAGGTTTCAGGGATCTGATGAGTGCCTAATACGGGTCTGGTGTTTTATAGCTCCTGTTAGTTATCAGTGATATTTTACAACTGGGGAGACCGAGGAGTGGAGGTTAAATAACATGTAAGAAGCAGAGCTTAGCTGATACCGTGGCTCACACCTGTAGGGAGCTGAAGGCCTGTGGGATGTGACCAACTCAGCCTTCCACTGGAGGCTATATGATCAAACAGCAAACTGTTTATCATGAATGCAGGATGTGGGCAAGCTCACACAGCCCTGCCACTAAAAGGTTTGCTGAGGGCCTCACTCCCTGGTACAGGGTTCCTTGAAGTTACCTATTGAGAAATCTAGCGCCTATTGTTCTAAGAATGCAGTCTTGCAAGCCTGCTGTGAATAAAGCTGCTGGCAGACAACCATCCCCCACCCCCCCCCAACTCACTATCTCTTTTGCCTAATAAATACAGAGGGCTGTGCAAAGCTCAGGGCCCTTGTCCACTAGAGGCAAGGTGCTCCCTGACCCCTTCTTCCAAATATACTCTATTGTCTTTTATTCCCGCGTTCATCCCCCTTCATTTAGTCCAATAGGTCCACAGCACACACCTATAATCCCAGCACTTTTAGGAGGCTGAGGCAGGAGGATTGCTTGAGCTCAGGAGGTCAAGACCAGCCTGGGCAACATGGCAAAACCTCGTCTCCAAAATACACAGAAACACACACACACACAGTAGCCAGGCACAGTGGTACGTGCCTGTAGTCCCTGCTATTTGGGAGGCTGAGGTGAGAGGATTGCTTGGGCCTGGGAGGCAGAGGCTGCAATCCAGCCTGGGCAACAGAGTGAGAGGCCCTGTCTCAAAAAAAAAAAAAAAAAAAAAAAAAAGCCAGTAATCGTGGCTGCTATCGTCTGAGAGTTTGTGTCTCCTTCAAAATTCCTATATTCCTAATCTCCAGTGTGTATTAGAAGATGTGGCCTTTGGGAGGTGATTAGGTCTTGGGATTTGTGCCCTTATCAAAGAGGCCCCAAAGAGCTGCCTTAACCTTTAAGTGATTTGAGGACACAGTGAGGAAGCACCATTCTATGAACCAGAAAGTGGGCCCTCAGCAGAAGCCAAACCTGCCAGTGCCTTGATCTCGGACTTCCCAGCCTCCAGAACCGTGAGAAATAAATTTGTGTTGTTTATAAGCTACCCAGTGTACAGAATGTTGTAGTAGCCCAAATGAACTAAGACAGTGGCTATAACAAGCTCTGCATAAACAGCCTCTGCTTATTCTTATTTGGGTGGTCTTTACTTATTTCCACACTGCTAGTCTCTACTTGTCATAGATTATCCATCAGACAGTCCTCAAAATATATGAAAAAGGGCATATGATATTAGTAATTCAGTGAAACTTTCTCAAAGGTCTATTTAAATTTGTTGCAACACAAAGATTCCAGCAGGTTTCAGATAAAAATGGCGATTTATTCATGTGAAGACAGTGCACTTGACACTTAAGAGATGATTTAGCTCTCAAAATTCTGCTTGATCTATAGTTGGAAGGAAAGGCCTGGCCTAGCAAAGGAAATACAAATAGAAGCAAGGCCCACAAGGGATCCTTTATGCATTCGTACATTATAAGTATCACCAGGCTCATCATGATCACCAGGCAGGACCATCGAAACGGCTTTGCAGCTAAAAGTGTTTACCCACAAAGATCTTCATTGGCCACTGAAATGTTACTTCTGTCAAGCAATGCCCCAGAACACAGATTTTACCAAATACTGGAATGTTGTTAATCTTATCACTATCCCTCTTTTTACATTTATTTTAAGACGGTGTCACTCTGTCATCCAGGCTGGAGTGCAGTGGCACAATCACAGCTAACTGCAGCCTCGACCTCCCAGGCTCAAGAAATTCTCCCATCTCAACCTTCCTGGTAGCTGAGGCAGAAGCGCTACCATACCCAGCTAACTTTAAAATTATTTTTGTAGAGACAGGGTCTCATAATGTTGCCCAGGCTGGTCTCGAACACCTGGTCTCAAGCGATCTCCTGCCTCAGCCTTCCAAAGTGCTGGGATTATAACCATGAGTCACTGCATCCACCTCTTTTTACTTTTATCCCATTTTACTTTCTACATCCTACCTTCAAAATTGCTTATCTAGTGATTATGCTCTTTAAAATTAAGCCTTAATCACCACAAATAGATTTGTACACTTGCCAGATGACAGTGTTCTTGTTTCATTACTCCATGTCTTTTCTAAACTCTGTTCTCTTTCCTCCTCCCAAGCTCCCTCTACCCCCACATCCCATCTTCCCAGATGATTCTGCCACTGGGACCTCTGGGCTGTACCTGTGCAAGGACTCACCTTCAATTCTCACCACTGCCCTAATCTGGACAGAGTTTTGTGACTGTGTCTAACATGACATTATTGTGGGGATTGAGGATGAAGCTGATACGCCTCTGAAGAGACTGGCCTGCTTGCTCATGAGGCAAGCATGTTAGACATGATGTATTAACATCTCAGAAGCCCCTGAAGCCATCGCTAGATTTTTTGGAGAAGATAACAGTTGCTATTTTTAATGCTAAACTCAGCTCAGGAAGAAAATGTAAAATTATATTCAACTTCTGCTTAAGAAGACCAAAAAATGTGTAAAAGAGTTTAAAAAGCCCTCTCTGGAAAATGTTTAAAATAAACTTTTTAAAAAAATTATAAAGAAGATTTAGTTATCCAGAAAATTCTCTTAGGTGAAAGGCAGAATTGGCTGACACTACAAGTGTATTGAACCCACAAGTAAGTATCAATGTTCAATTGAAAGTTTGTGGCATAATTGGGGATAACTAAGTCACTTAGTTGCCGTGTTTTTTTCTTCTTTTGATGTTACCAGCTATATAGTAAAATAGCAGGAAGTGAAGTCCCATGTTACCAAAGCTCTAAGCTGTTGCTTACTAAGAAGGTCCATTGGTGATTCCTGTTTCACAAGCGAACGCAGCCCTTCAAGACTCCCTTGTAGCCATGTACTGACACGCTGCATTTTTTCATCTCTTTCACACAGCTTGTCTGTTAGATTTTTCACGTCATGCAAGGTCTCTTCACCATTGTCCACCAAGATCTAAAGAAATGGCATTTTAGAGTGTGTCAATATAAATTGCAACAACATAAATAAATACACATTCTAAGAGGATCATGTCCAAAATAAAAATATTATATATGCAAAATTGGTATCAGTCATAAAAATAAGTGCATGTGTACACAGCCAATTCACAAAGTTCTGTAAATAATCTTGGAAAAATGGATTATCAAGTGAGAAGAATGATGGAATGCTCACTGAACTCAAATTTTTAAGTGGATAATGGTAACCATGGTGGTGGTAGCATAAAAAGCTAGTTTCACCCTCAGAGAAGCACAGAGCTGCAGAGGAGATTCAGCCTACCAGAAGGAGCTTTGGAATAAGGCAGGAGCTGGGTTGTAAATTCCCATACGTTCATGAACTGTTTGGTCTTGGGCAAGTTACGTAAACTCTCTGGGCCTCCGCAGCTCCATGTGAAAAAGACACTTTAACACTTTCTTAATCCAGTGCTTTAATACTTAAACGAGGATTTAGTTATCCAGAAACTTTAAATACTTCAAAAGTGGCAGAGCCAGGATTTTGACCCCAGCCTATCTGACTCTGAAGTGGGGAGGGTGCAGATGCTGCACTGGTAAAACATGAAGAGGTAAGGAGTCCAGAACTGACAACTTTGTTTGTCCTGAAACAAAATGTGTTCATTTGGGGCATGCAAAAAAAAAAGTCTTTCCCACCTTAACTGAGTGGTAGAGTGGGAAGATAGTTTCCCAAAGAATTAAGATTTCATAGTGACGTTTGGTAAAAAAAGGACACATTTTAGGAGGTGGTGGTCACAGTAGCATCTAGGACTGCAAGGGAGTAACAGAGTTAGTGTGAATTTCCACCCTGACGTGTGTGCACGCAGGCGCACACAGACATAAAAGCACACACACTTATTAGGTAGGTAAACGTTTTTGGAAATATGATATAGGAGGCAACACACACATGCAAAACTCACCTTAACTGTGGTCTGAAATTCAGCCCACAAATCCTTATATTGTGCTAAAATAAAGATTTAAAAAATACAATGGTTACTGACACAATTTGAACATTTTAATAAAAGTCATGTTATTCATTTTTGGTTTTTCAAAAATTATTTTTATCTAAAAATATCTACTTCCAAAATGACAGAATAACTGAATTGGACTTGCCCTCCCACTGCAAACAAATAGAAGAAAGAAGCAAAACATATGAATGAAATGTTTTCAGATGTTGAATGGGCCCCCCAGGACTGTGACACCTGGAAGAAGAGAAACAAAGGAGGCGGGTCCTGCAATCACCCAGCTTTCCACTGGGGGGCACTTTCCAGACCGCGGCACTAGCACAGCGGGGTGGTCTTAACACAGACACAAAAAGATTAGCAAATTGAATCTAGCAATAGACAAGAACAATAAAAGCTTTTGAACAAGTGGGCTTTATGCTTAGAATGGGAGCTTGGTTTAAAAGTCAAACTCAATCAGTGCAACTTACCACACGAACAGTATAAAGGAGTAATACTAGCTGAGCATCTCAGTGGCTGTCTGAGCAGCTGAGGCCAGTCATGAAGGCACTCTGTGCCCACATGACTGACCATCCCCCCACCCCATAAGTAGCTTGGACACCCAAGCCTGGGTGAGCCTCCCTGGTTGGCAACACTTTGTATGTGGAGTCATACATTGTTGCTGGGGAAATTAAGTGCATCCCTGAGAAGGTTGCACCAGGTTTCCTCCATACTTTGCCCTCTGTGCCTTTTTCCTTTGCTGATTTTACTCTGTATCTCTCACTGTAATAACAATAACCGTAAGTATAACAATTTTTGAGTCCTGTGAATCATTTTAGCTAATCATTAAGCCTAAGGGTAGTCCTGGGATACCTGATACTGCATTATAGTTGCACAATTTTTTTGAGATAAAGACCTAAATAAATGGAGATATATACTATATGCTTGGATTAGAAAATACAATTTTATTAAAATGTCTTTTCTTCCAACATTGACTTATAGATTCAGCACAAACCCAATTAAGATCCCAGCAGGTGTGTGTGTGTGTGTGTGTGTGTGTCTGTGTGCGTGTAGATTAATTAGGTGATTCTAAAATGTATATGGAAATCAAATAATTTAAAATAGTGAACATAATTTTAAAAGAGAAGCATACAGGCGCAGAATTCTATTACCTGATGTCCAGACTGCATATGAAGCTATAGTAACTAAGACAGTGTGGGCTGGGCGCGGTGGCTCAAGCCTGTAATCCCAGCACTATGGGAGGCCGAGACAGGCGGATCACGAGGTCAGGAGATCTAGACCATCCTGGCTAACATGGTGAAACCCCATCTCTACTAAAAAAAAAAATACAAAAAACTAGCCGGCGAGGTGGCGGGCGCCTGTAGTCCCAGCCACTCAGGAGGCTGAGGCAGGAGAATGGCGTGAACCCGGGAGGCGGAGCTTGCAGTGAGCCCAGATCGCGCCACTGCCCTCCAGCCTGGGCGACAGAGCGAGACTCTGTCTCAAAAAAAAAAAAAAAAAAGACAGTGTGGTATTGGTATAAGGTTAGGCATTTAGTACAAAGGAACAAACCCATAAAATTGATTTTTGAAAAGTTGCTGGGGTAATACAATGGCAAAAGCATAGTCTTTTCAAAAATAATACTGGAACAACTGGATGGGCACAAGAGAAAACAATGAAATTCAAGCCTTGCTTCACATCATATGAAAAAGCTCACTTGAAATGAATTAGAGATCTAGATATAAACACTAAAACTAAAAAATATATACAAGAAAATCTTCAAGAGCTTGGGGTAGGCAGAAATGTTTTAGGCAGGAAACGAAAAGTACTAACCTTAAAAGACAAAAGAGATAGATGGGCTTCATTCGAATGAGAAATGTTTACTCTTTCTGAGACACCGTGAAGAAAATGAAAAGCCAAACTTCAGACTGAAAAAGGACTCATTTCCAGAAAATATAAAGATTTTAACTCGATAATAAGAAAACAATACAAAGCAAGGAGTAAAAGATTTGGACAGACACGTGACAGATTGTATTTACCCAAGATAGCCCCACAACATATTCCATTCCACAAGTTTTTTTCCGTGACATGATGCTGACACTTCTTCTATCGAGAGGTGGTGGCTATGACCCCTCCCCTTGCACCTGAGTGACTGCCTCAACCATTAGCTTATTATGAAAGTAACACTGACTGAGGCTAGGTCATAAGACGCCATGAACTTCCACTTTGTTCTCTTGGGATGCTTTTGGAACCCAGCAGGCCAAACAGCTACGTGAAGTGGCCATGAGGAGGTGTTCTGGCCAATGGTCTCCCTCGAGATCCAGCTGAGAGCCAACATCAGCTTCAGACACAGGAATGAGTAAGTCTTCAGATGATTTCAGTTCCCGGCTGCTGAATTACCCTCAACCTTCGAGTTGCCCTGGCTGATGCCATGCAGGGCAGACATTTAGTTGTCTTTAACAAGCTCTGATCAAATTGCCAATTTGTGAGCAAAGTAAATAATTTGTCTTCAGCTACTATGTTTGCAATATTTGTCACAAAAGATAATATTCAAATGGCCAAGAAACACATGAAAAAGTATACTCAACGTTAGTCATTAGAGAAGCACAAGTTACAATCACAATGAAATGCCATTACATACCTATTAAAATGACCAAAATATTAACAATTTAAAGCGTTTTGACCATTTTAAGTGTTGATGAGAATGTGGAGCAATGGGAACTCTTCTCCATTGTTAGTGGGATGAGACACTTAACAACCACTCTGGCAAATTTATCTGGCAGTTTCTTATAAAGTTAATCATATACTAACCATATATATTTCTTATCAAGTTAATCATACACTAATTGCTATATAACTCAGCAATTCCATTATAGATATTTATCCAAGAGAAATGAAACCATGGCCATAAAAACACTTGTAAACAAATGCTCACAATAGCTTCATTCATAATTATCCCAAACTGGAAATAATCTAAATGTGTTTCAACTGGTGAATGAATAAACAAAATATGGTATATCTGTACAATGGGATCCTACCATACAGCTATAAAAAGGAGAAACTAATGAGACATGCAACAACTTGGAGGAACCTTAAAACAATTTGCTGAGTGAAAGAAGCCAGGTATAAAAGTGTGCATACTCTGTCATTTCATTTGTATCTCATAATTAATGGCAGAAAGCAGATCAATGGTTTCCAGGAACTAGAGATGGGGTAGGTAATCAACAGCAAAGGGATACAGAGAAAATGTTGTAGTCATGAAAATGCTCTATAGCTTGCTTGTGGTGGTAGTGGTTACAATGACATGTACATTTGTCAAAAATCACTAATCTAAAAATCGGTGCATTTTTTGTATGCGAATCAATAAAATGGATTTAAATGAAGTAAAAACTTTATTTGTAAAGAGCACTGTAATAGTTAATATTGTCAACTTGATTAGATTGAAGAATGCAAAGTACTGTTCCTGGGTATGTCTATGAGGGTATTACCAAAAGAGATTCACATTTGAGTCAGTGGACTGGGAGAGGCAAACCCACTCTCAATCTGGGTGGGAACCATCTAATCAGCTGCCAGCACGGCTAGACTGGCTGAGTCTTCCAGGCTTCCTCTTTCTCCTGTGCTAGGTGTTTCCTGCCCTCGAACATTGGACTCCAAGTTCTTCAGCTTTTGGACTCTTGGACTTACACCAGTGATTTGTCAGGAGCTCTTGGGCCATTGGCCACAGCCTGAAGGCTGCACTGTCAGCTTCCCTACTTGTCAGACTTTGGGACTTGGACTGATCCATCACTGGATTCCTTGCTCCTCAACTTGCAGATGACCTATCATGGGACTTTACCTTGCGATCACGTGAGTCAATCCTCCTTAATAAGCTCCCTTTCATATATACATATATCCTATTAGTTCTGTCCCACTAAGGAACCCTGACTAATACAAGCACCCACACATTACTTACCCTCCTGAGCTATTAGTTGCCGAGACAAGTCATTTGAGGTGTGCATGAGGGCTTCTTGTCCTTTTCTGTATTTCTCTATGTTATTCTTCAAGTATAAAATGTACTGAAAATGAAAAGCATGTGATTGCTTTTAGCAGTTTAGTTACCATAGATAAATTATCATGCAGTCATTCAGCAAACATGTATAAATTCCTCCTCTGTGCCACCCACCATTCTAGGTACAGGGGTAACAGTGGAGAATAAAACATACCTTGGTCAGGATTCCATCCTGGGAAAGGAGATAAAGAATTCTGCTTCCTATGAAGCATTTCACTTCAGCACTTAAATAAACATGGCATTCTGAGTATAATTTTCCACAAAAAGAAATTAGAGGGTGTTCTGTCTGAATGCATTATGTCCACAACAAAAATGTTCCTTATGCAAAATGTGTGTGCGGTAGATGTCACAAAGCAGTAATGCTGCCAGACTGGAGTTCAGTGTAAGACCTCAGAGAGATGATTAATTGAGTTAGGAGACTGCATGGAATTACTTACTCAAGGCAGACGTTCACTGGGTTGGGTGCCAGTGGTGGCAGTAGTGACAGGTGACTTTGTGTATTAAAGTCATGGATTTCTGTTCTGATCACCAAATGCCCAGAAACTCTAAAGTCCCAGGAACTCTGAAAATGGGGCTTTGGGACATAAAACTGGTCCAGTTTCAAAAAAGAAACAAATACTATAAACTATCCATAAAAATCTTAGAAATTGTGTTCAGTGCTATAGATGAGGTAGACAAGGGACTGTTACATAGACTGTTTCTAAGCATGTATTATAGGGTCTACTCATGTATCTTTGATGTTGTGTCAGTCTTTTCATAGCTTGTTTTCTGGTATTATAGTAAACAAAAGTAAAAGCCACCTTAGGCCAACTGCAAAGCCTCATTCTTGCCCCTCTTTGAACACGGGTCTGCAGACTTGCCTAGTTCAGCTGGACTCTCGTGCTTCTCCCAAACTCTCTGTTTTCTTTCAGTCTGTCTTTTCATCTCCTCTCCACAGCTCACTCCTTCAAAGTTGTTTTTCTCCAGGGTTCTGTTCACAGCCCCTGATCTTCTCACTCAACACACCGTCCCTGAAGAGACTCATCCAACTCCCAGGTGTAAATCCTGCCTCTACATTAATGATACCCAGTAAGAGTTCTCCTTTGAGCTCCTCACCTGGTGTGGCAAGGTGTCCTTGCTCTGGGGCACTATATGTGTCTTGTTCAGATTGTTGCACTTAACATACTGAATTGTAATGATCTGTCTGTATGTGCATCTCTTCAGCTATTCCAGGAGCTTCCAAAGGGCTGGGACAGTATCTTACTTATCTCTGTATTCACTGTGTCTTGCCCAGTGCTTGGGACTCAGTGCATGTTTAGAGTAAAGAGATGCAACCAGCAAAACTGAGTGGTGAGTGAATAAGAAAACAGCACAGGGTCATTTGGTGACTAGCAGATGGAAACTGAATTAAGAAAAACAGGACCTTCGTAATCAGTCTTTCGTCAACACATCCATCTGCTCACCCATTGCCAAAATAGCAATACAATTCCAATTCTTTTAAGAAATAATCTATATCTTGATAGGAAGACAGTCTAGTGGAACAAATCAGTTTAATGGTACATATCTAGGCTCTTTAGCAAAATTACCTTTTTTTTTTTTTTTTTTTTTGAGATGGAGTCTCTCTTTGTCCTCCAGGCTGGAGTGCAGTGGCACGATCTCGGCTCACTGCAAGCTCTGCCTCCCGGGTTCACACCATTCTCCTGCCTCAGCCTCCTGAGTAGCTGGGACTACAGGCACCCACCACCGCGCCCGGCTAATTTTTTTGTATTTTTAGTGGAGACGGGGTTTCACCATGTTAGCTAGGATGGTCTCGATTTCCTGACCTCGTGATCTGCCCGCCTTGGCCTCCCAAAGTGCTGGGATTACAGGCGTGAGTCAGCGTGCCCGGCTGCAAAGTTACCTTTTCAAAGTACATTAGTACCTATTATGCCATTTTAGTTTATAAAAAAACCATGAGAGTGGTGGGATAACTATTGCCATTTAACAGATGAAAAAAATTACCCAGCGAGGTGTAGGGATTTTCTTCATGCCATTGGACTAGTCACTGATTTTTTTCTAGCTATTAAAACTTCTAAAAAAAAATACAGCTTCAATTTACACATCTATAAAAGGGACATAATGTATTATCCACTTTTTAAGGTTACAGTTTTAAACGTCAAATGAGACTAAATCCCTCTAACATTACAGGTATTGTGCAAAACACTTGGGGTATATTGATAACAGATCTTGACCATGAGGTCATTATGGGTGGCTGGAAAAAATGATTTTAGAAATTGTATTTCTTTTGCATTTTCAGTTTATAAAGAAGTCACACCGAACCTGTGAGTAGCAGCTATTCCCATTTTAAGAGGCCAAAACGAAGCTTACAAGTTCAATGATCTGCCCAAAGTCACACAGTGTCACTGGTGAATGACAGACTCTAATCCATGTCTTTCAAACTAGAGAATATTACGTAAAGTTTTGTTGCTATTGTTTTGTCACAGTATATAAAATGTAGGACTCTATGCACTTTAAAAATATGCTTTGAGGCCGGGCGCGGTGGCTCAAGCCTGTAATCCCAGCACTTTGGGAGGCCGAGACAGGGGGATCACGAGGTCAGGAGATCGAGACCATCCTGGCTAACATGGTGAAACCCCGTCTCTACTAAAAAAAATACAAAAAACTAGCCGCGCGAGGTGGCGGGTGCCTGTAATCCCAGCTACTCGGGAGGCTGAGGCAGGAGAATGGCGTGAACCCGGGAGGCGGAGCGTGCAGTGAGCCGAGAACCACGCCACTGCACTCCAGCCTGGGCGACAGAGCGAGACTCCGTCTCAAAAAAAAAAAAAAAAAAAAAAATATGCTTTGAATGCAACAGTTCCAGGCATTAAAAATCAGTGTCTTATAAATATCTAATTATTAAATATAACATTTTAAAATGTTAAATAAATTTTAAGTATAAATAAGACTTCAATTGTAGGGATTGGATGAACAAATTCCTCTGCTATAAAAAGAGCTATAATCAGCGTGAAATAGACAACCTACTTTTTAAAAAATGGACAAAAGTCTTGAACAGTCACTTCACAAAAAAAGGATATCCAAGTGGCCAGTTACATAGAATAGGTACTTCAACAGTGATCAGGAAAACACAAATTAGTGGGGCACCACTGTACACCCATCAGAATGGTTAAATTGAAAAAGACAGTTTTGTGAGAGTATGGAGCAACTGGTGCTCTCATGCATTGCTGGTGGGAGTGGCAATTGGTGTAACTCCTTTGGGAGACTGGTGGTATGTACTAAAGTGGGAGATATGCATCCCTATGGCCCTACAATTCCACTTAAGATGTACACTCAACAGAAATATGTATGCATGTTCACCAAAAAACATGAACTAGAATGTTCACAGCAATACTATTTGTAATAGCCAAACATTAGAAACTCTCTGAATACTCATCAATAGTCGAGTGTACAAATGCATTGTAGTAGTAGTCAAATAATGGAATACTATACAGAACTAAGAATAACAAACTACACTCAACAATAAGGCTGAACCTCACAAACATAATGTTGAGCATAAGAACCTACACTGTATTGTTTTATACCTATCATGTTCCAAATCAGGGAAAACTAGTCTATGGTGTTAGCATGGTGGTACCCTTAGTGGGGCTGGTTAGTGACTAGAAGGGGCATAGAGGATATCTGGATACTGATAATGCTTTGTTACTTGATCTGGTGCTGGTTACACAAGTGTGTTCATGGAGCTGTACACTTGCAATCTGGGTACTTTTCTGTGTGTACTTTATGCGCCATTAAAAACTTATCAAGAGCTATTCTCTTCTTTTCTCTCGTAACTATTACAGGTCTAGTCAATTAATCAAAGCCATCATGCAAAGCATGGTGCTCTTAAACTTACTTCTTTTAATTTTTTATTTTCCAGGAGCAGAAGGTCTGCTTTTTGGTCATTTATATAGAATCCATTTTCTAAGTTCTTTAGGGTTTCAAAATGATCTTTGGTTTTTTTGCTTTCTTGATCTCGTAATTGTTTTAATTCTTGTTTTATATCCTCCTGCTCAAACAGAAAACCCCAAATTATCTCTGAGTTCAAAGAGTAGGGCATGAGGGTATTATACTGCCTAGGTCACATTTGGAGACAGATTCTAAATTAATTCCTGAGGCATCCAGCAAAGAATAGATATTTTTCCTCAGAAAAACCTATCAACCCCACATTTATTCATGGACTCTAGGAAGGGGGTCTGTGGACTTCAAGATAAGAACCCCAGACATTGAGACAACTTCACAAAATAAAATATACAGTCAGCCCTCTGTATCTGTGGGTTCTGCATTTATGGATTTAACTAAACATGAATGGAATATATTCACAAAAATAAAAAGAAAAACATCAACAAATAATACAAATAAAAAACAATACAGTATGACTACTTACATAGCATTTACATTTTATTAGGTATTATCAGTAATCTAGAAATAATTTAAAGTATATTGGAGAATGTGGGTAGGTTATATGCAAATATTATACCACGTTATACAAGGGACTTGAGCATCTGTGGATTTTGGTAGTCATGTTGGTCTTGGAACCAATCCCACATAGATATCCAGGGATGACTGTACTTTGATATATAAACAATCGTTCGGCAAAAATAGAGAAGGGGAAATTTATTGAGGCTTTTAAAGGAGGACTTAATGTTTCTCGAAGAAAGAAGAAGATTACTTTATGAATTTTTCAGAATTCTCTAATGTTTTCTCTATTGAATTCTCTATTCAGTTCTGTTATTATACTATTATAAATTGCATGATATTTATTCATTGTATAATCATCACCAGCAGCATCTTATTAAGAAAATAGAACTGTGTATATACTACCCTTGTAATTTTCTCCTTCATATTTTCCTATATTTTCCTTCATATTTTATAACATATTAAAAGTTACATTTTGAGGCCAGGCGCAGTAGCTCACGACTGTAATCCTGGCATTTTGGGAGGCCAAGGCAGGTGGATCACTTGAGGTCAGGAGTTCGAGACCAGCCTGGCCAACACGGTGAAACCCCGTCTCTACTGAAAAAGACAAAAATGAGCCGGAAGTCACTTGAACCCAGGAGGCAGAGGTTGCAGTGAGCGGAGATCCTGTCACTGCACTCCATCCTAGACAACAGAGTGAGACTCTGTCTTAAAAAAAAAAAAAGTTACATTTTGATATCAATGCATCTCAAAGAATGTTTCCATTTTAATTAACCAACTCCACATGCACATGCTTATCACCAACTATTGATTATAAATTTTTAAAAGGCACTAAACATCTCTTTACCTGCTACTAGTTCATCCACTCCCCCACCACAACCTTTGTTTCACTCACCCTTAAAAAGCAGAATCAAGTTTCTAACTTATAAATAAGAAAACCAAGGTCCACTCAGTGACTGTTCCACAATTACATGTTAGTTGGTTCTAGTCTCTCTATCTCTTTCTCTGTATACATACACCCATAAGTATATATATACACATATGTACATAAGTATATGTGTACAGGTGTATGTGTATATATATGCATATATATATGTATGCATGTGTTGTAACAAAGACTTTTAAACATTGAGATTGAACGGGTACGTTTAACAAATGTGATTTCATGAAAACTTCAATGCCAGTTAAATATTACCATCTGTATATACCACTATTTTAATTTAAAAAAATAAATGAATGTATTGATCCTTTACCGTGTTGCTAATGTATCTTGAAAAATCCCTTGTAAACAGAAAAATGTGATTGTTCAGTAAATCCTCCTCCTGTCTTTGTGCTATTAAAACAAAGAAAAAAAGACTCAAAAATTTACTTTAAAAATATTAATCAAAGAAGTACCTAGTTTTGAAAGTCAAATTCTCTCACAAAGTTTATAACAAAACCCAGCTGTCAGGCGCTCCACATTGCAATGTTTAGTCCTGTATGACTCCTCAGAATCAAACATTTTTCACTCTTTTTAGTTGTTTCTTCTTCCATTTAGTTCAATTTTCATTAGAAATAGGCATATATGCCTATTTTTATTTATCATTTTCAGGCATTTTCTATTTACTTAGTCCCATTCCCACATCCTTCTCCTACACCTACAACCTCTATATTTCCTCCCTAACCTTCCTATGCAGTTACAGTTTTTGTTTAAAAAAATTGTAACTATTTAGATCATTATGGCAATAAGGATTATCCCCAATGAGCCAAATGGTATAATATAATTATATTTTCCTTTTAGTATAATTTTTTGCTTTTTTCTTGGAGTTAAAGATTGCTTTATTAAAAAATTGCTCAGTATTTCATGTACATATAATTAATTCATACCAAAATCTACAACAGAACTGTAAAACCTTTCAAATTTTATTTCCCATATAGTCAAACACATTAACATATCTATCAGTTTCATTTCTCCCCTCTCCCTCAGAACCTCCCTCTGAGATATGCCTTCTGGAATCTTTTCTTTCTTTGTGCTAGATTTGCAGCTGACTTCTTGGGACTTCCTTTTGCATTTTTCTTTTTCTTTTTTTAAAGGTTTTATTCAACCAGAACCCTCTGAATTATTCTTATGTTGGACCTCCTGTTTCCTAAATTTCTTATACTCTTTTTCTTGATTCATTCTTTTTGTTTGTTGAAGCAAATTCTATACAGCTTCAGGAAAAAGAGTAAATGGGATAAATGTTTTGAGCTCTTGTATATCTCAACATGTTTCTATTCTATATTCTTGATTAATAGTTTAGCTGGGTATCTAATGTTGGAAATTATTTTCTCTCAAATTTTGAAGGCATTGTCTTATAACATCTATAATGTTGCTGTTAAGAAGTTTGAAATGATTCTGATTTCTAACAGTTTGTGTGAGATCTCATTTTTCTCTCTGGGAGCTTTTAGGATCCTCTCTTTCTATTTTTCCTTCTGAAATTCCACAGTGATATGGCTTAGTCTTTTCTTTTAAATATTGTTTGAGGATTTGCTTGGACATTTAAAAATGGAAATCTATATTCTCTAGTTATAAGAAATATTTTTGTATTATTTCTTTGATAATTTTATTAGTTCTTTAAAAACATGAATATATGGCTATATCTTGATTTATCATTGTCAGGCAGTTTCTATTTACTTTGTCATATATAATAGAGAATAATTTAGCATGCTTACTCCCATTCCCACATCCCGCACCCACACCCACACCTCTACATTTCATCCCTAACCTTCCTCTAAAGTTACGGTTTTCATTTAAATAAATTGTAACTGTTTAGATCATTATAATAAGGTAAGGATTATTTACGGATTTTTTTCTGGTCTTCTTGTTAGGTAGATATTTGGCATCTCAGAATAGTTTTTAAATTTGCTTACCTTTCTCTCCTTTTCCTCCTCTCCTTTTGTTGTTGTTGCTCTATTTTTACAGAGATTTTCTTAACTTTTCTTATAATTTTCCTAGTGAATTTTGACATTTGTTATTTATACTTTTAATTTCTGAGAGCTCTTTCTATTCTCTAATCTTTCTTTCAAGCATCATTTTCTTTTTTCATAAATGCAATATATTTATTTATCTAAGAATGCACTCTTTAAAAGTATGCTTATGGCCGGGTGCGGTGGCTCAAGCCTGTAATCCCAGCACTTTGGGAGGCCGAGACGGGCGGATCAAGAGGTCAGGAGATCGAGACCATCCTGGCTAACACGGTGAAACCCCGTCTCTACTAAAAAAATACAAAAAAACTAGTCGGGTGAAGTGGCAGGCGCCTGTAGTCCCAGCTACTCGGGAGGCTGAGGCAGGAGAATGGCGTAAACCCGGGAGGCGGAGCTTGCAGTGAGCTGAGATCTGGCCACTGCACTCCAGCCTGGGCGACAAAAAAAAAAAAAAAAAAAAGCTTATGCTCTTTGTATTTTCTCTGTTTCCACCAAGTTCTCTTGTTCTGTCCATTTCAGTTTCTCTTTCACACTGGGTGCTTCAGATCTTTGTCTGATCCCATTTAATAGTCCTGGGTGAGCTTTAATATATAGTGATCAGGACGGAACCAGCCATTTGAGGGGACCATCGAATGTTGGTGCTGTTGTGGGGCTTTTCTCTGAACTGTTCAGTTTCCTTAGAGGAAGAATACATTAGTCTCCTTCCTCAGGTTGGGGTAAGGGATTATGGAAGAGTTCACACCACCATTGGCTGGCAGCATTCATCAAGCTGAACTCAGAGGGGATCTCAGTGGGGATCTTGGTACAGTACCTGTCTTCTGCTCTCAACCATATCTGATGCCTTGCAGTCTGAAGACTTCTGGTCCAGTTTCTTTGCCAGCATTGAGGAGGAGGAGTCACTCAGCTAACTGCACAAGGAGGGGGTTTGACCTGGAGCTCTAATTGCTCTTTATAAAGACTTTTCAACCAATCTTTAGCCCTGGGACTCATCTCAGCTGTCATAGTTTCAGGGGACGCCACTGCCTGTGACTTTACAGCTTCGGGGGAAAGAACTTTTTGCCTACATGGTGCTGTTTTTGGCAGGCTTTTGGTATTTATATTTCTCTTTCTACCTCTATCCAATTACATCTTCCCAAAATTTGTTGATATTTATTATCAGGTAATAAATAAATAATAAATCAGCAGATAGCAAATGTCTTATCTCTGCCAGTGTTTTGGTACTTATGGATTTGCATCCTTTTATTTTTTTTAAAAAAAAAAACCTTTATATACATATTTGGAAGTTTTATGAGGGAACAAAGATATATGTATATGCTTTATCCATCAGATTTAACTAAAAGCTTTCTGTGTATGGAGCCCATGCATGCCATTCTCTGTAAGTGTAACTGCTGCCAAGCCAACTTTCCTGCTCTTGTGTTCCCTTTACGTCTTTTCTCCTGTCTTCCCCTCTTTTATCTACTTTCTTCAGCATTTTCTCCCCTTTGTTTACATTAAGAGATTTAGTACTTGCAATGTATTACTTACTTTTATGCTCCTAGTGTTTCTTATATCCTCTACCTAGTACACGAAGGGATAGGAAGAATGGCTGGGAAAGTAGAAAACTGGGAATAGGCCGGGTGCGGTGGCTCACATCTATAATCCCAGCACTTTGGGAGGCCAAGGTGGACAGATCATGAGACCAGGAGTTCAAGACCATCTTGACCAACACGGTGAAACCCCATCTCTGCTGAAAATACAAAAATTGGCCGGGCATGGTGGCGCACACCTGTAATCCCAGCTACTCAGGAGGCTGAGGCAGGAGAATTGCTTGAACACAGGAGGTGGAGGTTGCAGTGAGCCGAGATTGCGCCATTGTACTCCAGCCTGGGCAACAGAGCAAGACTCCATCTCAAAAAAAAAAAAAGAAAGTAAGAGACCTATGTATTGTAAGTCTGGGTAAAAGTGGTAAGAGGCCAAGAAAACCTACTAAAGTTGACTAAATGAAAACCTGACAAGAAAGTGGAAAATCATCTGAGGAGTGGGAACCAGGTCAACTACCCATGTATTATTATTATAACATTCTGACATTTTAAAAATCCACCCTCCTTGGCAATAATCACTATTCACTTTTGAATTTTTTTTATTCTATGTTTGAACATAATTGGAGTTCCATATGAATGTCCTATTTTGACACAGACGATTTTAATTCCTATCCCCATATTCGTCTTTGCTAACCAGCAGACAACTTTTGTTCCCTTCTAGTCCTTTCTGTAACTTTTGGTCCTGGTCTTCTGATTCCCATGTCTCTTCTTTCATCATCTAGAAGATACAAATTCTGGAAGTTGTTCCCACTTAAAGACCTGGGCAGATTCCTTAGATAATGACCCTCTATTCTCCAAATGCAATACAAGACTCAAAACCCAAAAAGATGATTCTGGGCCAGGCACAGCACTTTGGGAGGCCAAAGCAGAAGGCTCTCCTAAGCCCAGGAGTTTGAGATTAGCCTGGGCAACATAGTGAGACCCTGTGTGTTTTTGGTTTTGTTTTTTTTTTTTTTAAAAAAAAAAAAAGATTCTGGATATATAAACTTCAGACCTTGGGCACAGGGTTGAATGATTACATCAAATCTTTTGTGGAAAAAATAATTATTTTTATATTAAACATACATGATTATACTATGTAATATAATTAAAAATATGCATACTTTTGGACATATTTCACATCCTCTACTAACCCAGATCTGAGACAAGCTCTTACCTACCTGTGCCTTAGGAGGAAGTTAGTGGAAAAAAATCTGAGGAGTGCTTACTCAATAACTGGGTAAATCATAGCAGGAAAAGAGATATAATTTGCAAATTCATGGTAAGAAATAGAAAAAAATTTCCACATGGTAGCAAACAAATGAGTTAGTTCTACCTTTCCCAACTATAGAGAGAAAGAAAATAATATAGTAAAGGACTAAGTCTTAAATAGTTTTTAAAAGAGAAAAGGAAAATTTTGACAATAGCAACAGTAAGATTGTAGTGTGGAGGAGAAATTAGTAGGTGAAGCAAAAACTAGAGAGCAGAGAGCTAAAGGTGATGGGGAAAGTTCGGTGAGCTTCACCATTGGCTTGCAACTGATGACCTACCTTGTGTGAGAAGATGACAGTGAAATTCTTACCTGGGATTGAGTTTAATTACTAAATGCTTCATATGTACCTGTAATAGTATTACTGAGCTCTTGCAACTTTCTTTTTTTCTCTTTATACTCTTGTTCTGCCACCTGAAGTTGCGGAAGACACTCAACTAGTTCTTCTTGCTTTTCTTTATTAATTTGTGTTTCCTTAACAAATATTTCCTTTAAAGAAAATAAAACCAATTGAGAAATATAATTTTGGATAATTCACACAACAATTTAAAGTAGAATATAAGTTTTTGGAGGGAAAGAGTTTCGTCTGTCTTGGTCTCCTATCCTGAGGTACATAGAAAGATACATGGCATATACTAATCTTTTAATAAATATTTGCTCCCTGACTCACTGACACTCTGCCAATCCACAAAGTAAGGAGATTAGATTCATTTGGTTCTCTAAAGATCCCTTCTGCTTTAAACCTCTTCTGCTATCTCTCTATGAACACTACCATGTATATAGCCCAAAAACATATCTGAGAAAATTCCCTTCGGTAATATTTTACCAAAAAGAGGCAGATAAACAGAATACATTTCCAAGAAATGTTGGATGTGAGAAATGGGAAGAGGATAGAAGTAATTGGATATAATATTAAAATAAATGGGTAAAAAGTGCCCAAAGCAAAACATGAAGATGCCTGCCTACTTATTGAAACTCAAGTTTTGTTTACTTACAAATGGAATAATAGTTGGACCTTTCTTAGCAAATCAGGATGGATTTTAAATGGTGAGTAAGGCAGAGACTGCCAGCTGATATTTAATATTTGTTCTCTTCCCCTTCAATATTAGGGCTCCTGAGTTGCAGCTGAGCACATGGCTTCTGGCTAGAGTGTGGTTTCCGGGCTTCCCTTGCGGGTGGTGTGACCAAGGAGTTTGTGAATAGAAGTCATTTGTGCCACTTCTGGGCTCTGCTCCTGCAACAGGAACAGCTGTGTGCTCCCCTGGTCCTTTCCTCCCTCCCCTGGACAGAGGAGAATGAGAATGGAAGCTACTCCTTGACACACAGATGTTAGGCTCATGCTGAGAACGGCAGAGCCACCCTGCCAGCCCTGGACCCCTTCCTTATGGCCTGGATTGGGAAAGAGAAACAAACATCTCTCTTGCTATAATGACCCCTTAGAGCATCTTCTCGACTAGATGTTCAGACTCACAAAATTTGATTAGGCTACACTTGACCCAGTTTACTCTTAAAAACTTTGTTTTAATTTTCATTTTTGTCTAAGTTATATGCACACATAATTGGAAAGAAATGCTAAATTTTAGCAGGGCAGTGCCAGGCATGCTTCCCTACTGGGAGGTGTCTGCACAAAGACAGCAGACCAGTGGCTTCATCTAAAGTGATAATTTAGATGCAAGAGAGAGAGAGAGACTCACACAGGTGGGGTTATAGCCTCTCTGGCTTAGAAACCCCATGTTCATATAGGAACTAGTATCTCTTGGACATACCTTCCAGGTTTCAAAGGTTATACCCACTTAAGAGAGCCACCAAACCCAGGGAAACCCAATGCCACAGTTTCCCGTGGGTTATTTTTCCAGTCAAGATGCAGCATACAAATCAGGAGTCATTGTTACACAAGCAATGTTGCTTCATAATACAGCTGATATTCTACCTTCATTAGGCTATTAGGGGAAGGAGCCAGGAAGTTAACCCAGGGCCAGTTTTCCAATAAAAAAAGGAAAGAGGGTTGTTAACCCTTTTCACATCTTGCTTATGCTCGCTGTGTTTTAGTATATCTTTGATAGAGTAGTTTCCTTGCACCTTAACTAATACACGGATATGCTGGCTGATGTGTCTCCTCCCAAATTGCCATTAGCATCCTTATGAATAAATACAAAGAAGCTAAAATGCATAGAAAAATACCATAATTCAAAAATATCATAATGCAGAAGCAGGAGTACATTTCTCCAGACTTCAACATTTAAGCAGGTTGAGTTAAGAAACTCAATCCAGCCAGGCGTAGTGGCTCACGCCCGTAATCCCAGCACTTTGGGAGGCTGAGGCGGGGAGATCATGAGGTCAGGAGATGGAGACTATCCTGGCTAACATGGTGAAACCCTGTCTCTACCAAAAATACAAAAAAATTAGCCAGGCGTGGTGGCATGCACCTGTAGTCCCAGCTACTCAGGAGGCTGAGGCAGGAGAAGGAGGTGGAGGTTGCAGTGAGCCAAGATCGCACCACTGCACTCCAGCCTGGGCAACAGAGTGAGACCCAGTCTCAAAAAAAAAAAAAATGAAATTCAATCCTGTATTATCCATATTACGTTTTTTAAAAAAGAATAGCCTGTAAATACAAGTTTGTATGTACATGCATTAATTCATTCCCATTGCCTGCACGCAGCTCAGGCCTGACAGCTTTCCCTGCCCAATCTTGTCACAGATACTTCTCCCTAATATACTTTATCAGTCCTAATTCCATCTCAGCATCTGCTTCCTGAAGATGACTCCCACCACCCCTGGCACTCCCAGCTGTTATTCAGTAACCCCACCCCCTTGTGATTCCTTAGATAGGAGGGTCCTGCCTCAGGCCCTTCCTGCCTAGCATGCCCTCTGCCTGGAGCCATCTCCTGCAGACATCTTCAGGGCACCCTTCCTCATATTCAGGGCTGGACCCTTCTCTAACTACCCCTATTTACAACAGCACACACACCATATCACGTGCACTCTCCCTGTCCCATTTTCCTGCTTGATTTTTCTCTATGGCATTTATAACCATCCAATACACTACTTGTTCTACTTGTTTCTCTCATTTATTTTCATTTTCCCGTGTTAGATAGTAAGCTCCATAAAGGCAGAGTTTTTGCCTGTTTTGCAGCATTTAGAAGAATGCCAGGCACCTAGACTAATGCTTTCCACCCCGCCTCCTCTCCCCTCTCATCCCTTTCCTTCTAACATTGCAGTCATTTGTGTCATGCTTTCTTTCCTTTGTTTATTCTCCGAGTTGCAGGGTTTCTGTTTCACCTCTTCCTATTTTCTGGCCATCACCTTCTGACATCTCTTCCCTAAGTCCCTACATTTCCATACTAATGATTTTCCTTTGTACTGCTATTAAATTATTTTTTTAAATTCATAGAAGAATGATCATAGATTTTTGTCTGTTTGTTTTTGAGGCGGAGTCTCACTCTGTCGCCCAGGCTGGAGTGCAGTGGCGTGATCTCGGCTCACTGCAATCTCTGTCTACTGAGTTCAAGTAATTCTCTGCCTCAGCCTCCGTAGTAGCTGGGATTACAGGCACGTGCCACCACGCCTGGTTAATTTTTTTGTATTTTTAGTAGAGATGGGGTTTCACTATCTTGGCCAGGCTGGTCTTGAACTCCTGACATCGTGATCCACCCACCTCAGCCTCCCAAAGTGCTGGGATTACCGGCATGAGCCACTGCACCTGGCCTGATCATAGTTTTTATTTGTTCCATGCCACCATTTTTTCCGAGTGTTCTTCATTTGTTGGAAAGTTTTGTTCCTCTTTTCAGTTGTTTTTCTCCTAGTATTTTTGTATGAAAAATGTGACTACTTTCTTTTGGTTACTAATATTATTAATAGAAAGAATTGGCTGTCCTTGGGCCAGTCATCTGCAGAGGGTTTCTGCAGGATGTGGCAGGATGGGATGGGGTGGGGGAAGACAACTTGGATCAGATAAGACTCTAAACTAGGAAATTTTCCAACTCCCTATTTTCGTCCTGTGGTATGAGACTATTTCCTTCAAATAAAGCCCCTCTTCGGTGTAGCCAAGACCTCTTCTTCCTTTTCAAACCTAATTAAGCTCAGGAAGGCTTCTACCACCATCCCTATTCTCAGCTGCTCTGCTAATGGGTGCCTCCGGGGTAATATCATCGCCTTGAAAAGGTGCATTTTTAAATTGTGTTTCTGTGGACCTGGTACTTCTGGGTACTTTCAGTGCCTTTTCTCTCCACCTCCCCCAGCATCCATGCCCTGTTCTATCTCAGGTTGGCTTTTGGCAGTTCCCAAGGCAGCATGATACCCTCTTTTTAAGGAGCACGTCTGAGATGGACTTTACTAATCTCCCTTGCCCCAGCTATTTTCAAGCCGGCTCCAAATGGCTTTCTACACCACTCCACCTGTCTCCAAGGCCATTGCCAACAGTTCTACATGATTTGAAGTGTGATTATTATTATTATTTTTTTTTTTTGCTGAAAAAATATTTCTTATTGCTCTGCTTCCTCTTCAGGAAAAGAAGAAAGATCCAAAATGAAATAGTAATCTTTTTCATACTAGAATATTTATTTTACATTTAACTGATTAGAATAGCATGAAATAGTATTCCCCCTCCCCCTCATGTAGTCATCCAAAAGTATTCTTAGATGCAAAATAAAATTTACCTCATACTTGCTTAACTCTTTGATTAACATTTTTTCTTTGTTAATAAATGCTTTCTCTTCTTCTTTTAATTCTATTGTAAGTTTTTCAATCTGTGCCACAAAGTCATTGATCTCCTTTTCTCTGAAACTAGTCTAATTAGAGAAAAATGAGAATTTGTCATTTCTCTTGTAGTGAGCAGCCTTACATTTTCAAATAGTCAGGAAATTAATATCTCTTTGTATGAGACCTGCTTCTGATTTCAGTTCATATAATTTCTCAGCAACCACTGAGAGTAATATTTTTTCCTCCAGAAATTAAGTTCTTCACCAAATGATATTTTTATAAATATGACATGAGGAGTGGGGAGGGTAGAGGACAGTGGGTGAGCAGAGGGTAAATATAAAAGCTTAAAAAAATAATACATGGGCTCATATTTTTAGAGGTAATTCCCCTAAAGACTAACTTCAAGTAAGTTTCTGGTTACATGCTTCAAAAGCATATTCTACTGTATTTGCTAATTCTCTCTAGTTAATATACAGCAAATGAATACATTTCCTAAGAAAATTAAATAACTCACTCTAAACATGAAATCAGCAGAAAGGAAAATACTTTTTAATAAGATAGGGTTTAATTAAATATTGAAGGAGAATTGCTGATATGTAATGTAGGGGACTAATTCTAAGTTCCTTCAGTTCCCTTACCTTGTTAAGTAATTCAATTCGTCTAGCTTCTGCATTCTGAATTTTTTCTGTAATAGCTTGTATTTCAGCTGTTATCTTGGCTGTCCAACGTGCATGCTTTTTTCTCAAGCAAGCTATTTTCCACTGAGTTATAACACTACAGATTAGAGCAAAAAGAATTGCCATTAAGTTGACATAGCAGTTTACTAAAAAGATGAAGAAATTCAAAGCAAACAAGTCATAGCATGACTACACAAAATTGTTTGCACTATTAGTGTTGCAGGCTACACACATTGCATGAAAAAGTAAGACAAAACATTAACTTCCTCAATTCTGTCTCTGCAAGTTGCTTCAGAGTAAGAAGTTACATCTGCACTTCCAATAGAACAGTGAACAAACCACACTTGGCAGCTTGCCTCCTTCAGGTAAAGGATAGAAATGAGGAAGGCTTGGGGCAAAGTGGAAAACGAGGCCCAGGCAGAAATAGTAATAAAATTATCTAAATTACCGGATGTGCTACTAATAGATTTCAGACTTTTGGGTTCTCAAATTTTTCTCCACCACAACATTAAAAAGCTACATATTTGAAGAACGGTAAAAATGTGCAATTAGGGCCAGGCACGGTGGCTCACACCTGTTAATCCCAGCACTTTGGGAGGCCGAGGAGGGCAGATCACCTGAGGTCAGGAGTTCAAGACCAGCCTGCCCAACATGGAGAAACCCTGTCTCTACTAAAAATACAAAAAAATTAGGCAGATGTGGTGGCACTGTAATCCTAGCTACTTGGGAGGCTGAGGCAGGAGAATCACTTGCAACTGGGAGGCGGGGGTTGCGGTGAGCTGAGATCGTGCCATTGCACTCCAGCCTGGGCAACAAGAGCAAAACTCCATTTCAAAAAAAAAAAAAGTGCAATTAGAGTCTTTAAGTGCACATTCAATAATAACATTAGCCGGGCACGGTGGCTCATACCTGTAATCCCAGAACTTCGGGAGGCTGAGGTGGGCAGATCACTTGAGGCCAAGAGTTTCAGACCAGCCTGGTCAACATAGTGAAACCCCATCTCTACTAAAAATACAAGAATTAGCCGGGCACGATGACACGAGTCTGTAATCCCAGCTACTCAGGAGAATCACTTGAATCTGGGAAGCAGAGGTTGTGGAGAGCTGAGATCGCTCCACTGCACTCCAGCCTGGACCCCAGAGTGAGACTCCATCTC
>NW_012119265.1:7993780-8071974 GCF_000951035.1 Colobus angolensis palliatus
TTTTTTTTTTTTTTTTTTACCATCTCTGACTTTCTCTTTCCAGGTTAGCACTCAGGATTTTGATTTGTTGCTGATATACTGTGTTTGTTGCTCTAAAAAGAAAAACATATTGGATTTTGCATTTGTGGGAACTGTTAGAATATACAATAGACTCTTTATGTATAATTTGTATGCTCAGTAAGGCTATAGTCTAATAGGGAGACAAAATAAGCCTTGTGAAACAACTAAACATTTCAGTGGCAGATTGATAGACAATTACAATTCTGTGTTAGTGCAAACTGATTCGGCAACAGTTGTGGTGAATAGCCAAGGATAGAGAAGAGATTTCTACGGAGGCAACTGACAAACTGTTACTAGAGGTTAATGTTTCTCAGAGGGAGGAATGTGGATTGTCAGAATGGAGGTGCAATCTTACCAAGGAAAGGGTGTCATCATTTGCAAATACAGAGAGGGAAGGAACAGCAAGTCAGGCCTCTGTTATGACATAAGGTAGGCTTGCTGTATACAGAGGACATGAAGGAGAGAATAACCCTATGACACAAGAGGAAGTAAGGTTGACACATTGTTGAGGAACTCCAGACCCTAGATTGAGCTCTGATTTGATATAATATGTAATTCAGAAAGCCAATATAGTTTCTTGAGCTGGGGAAAAGTGGTAACTAAGGATAGAAGATTTTCTTGCGGTAAGATGGATGGAAATGTGAAGATTTCAACATAGGTGACAGAAGCCTTTATTTTTTTTATCCCCTGCCCTGCCTTTTCCCTATGAAGTGCTTCTTGGACAGAAATGAACTGAAAGCCACATAAGTAAAATGCTGCTTTATATCTTTTGAAAGAAATATTCAAAAATAAAACTTAGTGTAGGAAACACTTAAACAAACTAGAAACATACCTGTTCTCATGTTTCTTTCTCTGTTTGGATTTCTGTTGGTACATGCTTGAATTTTCATCACCACCTATCTTACTTCTATAAGCTAGCTTCTTCATTGTCCTGTATTTAAATCATGTGTCTCCCTTTGTGTGGTGATATTATTCCCCCATACGATGAGCACAGAAAAATCTGACTTGCTTTTAAAGGTCTAGTTCAAATTTTAAATCCTGTGTAACGAAGGACTCCTTGATTTCACTTTCATGCCTGACTGTTTTTTATAATTCACTGTCATACATGGTTTATTTTTCACCATCATATGTGGTTCATTAATTATTTCAAATGTGTTAGTCTTGCTTCTCTGCCCAACTGAACTATAAGGTGCCTTACGCTCAGTCTTAATGTGTATAATCGTAGAATGTTTGCATAGATCATTTTGACAATCATTATAAAAGTGAAAAATATGCATCCTCCTTTGATCCAGCACTTCAACTTTTAGGACTTTATTACAAATTAAAAAAAAAGTCATACAGGTAGAGAGAGATATGTTAACTTCAAATATTTGTAATATAGGCAACAGACAAAAGTGAATCTCCATCAATAGAGTGCTGGTTAAATACAATATAGTATAATGTGTATTATACTATAGAATACTATGCAGTTAGAGAAAAGATATTTGTGTGTGTGTGTGTGTGTATATATATATATTCTCTTTGTTTTGAAATAGTTTCAAACTCAACAGGTAAGCACAAAAAATAGTACAAAGAATTCCCATATATCCTTCACCAACTTCTCCAACCGTTACCATTTTACCTAATTTGTTTTATCATCCTCCCAGCTATAATTTTAAGTGGAACAAATTCAGTTATAGTAGAGTATAATCCAATTTTTGGATACATACATGTAAATACATATTTGAAAGCATATATAGTAAACTGTTAACAGTGATTATGCCTGTGGAGAGATGGAGAGATTAGGGTAACTTTTACTCTCTAAGTTATGCATTTTACATTTGAATTTTAAAATCATATATAGGTATTATTTTTTAATCAGAAAAAGATTAAAATTAAAATGCCTTAGAATGCAGAAATGAACATCAATGGGACTCAGTGTTGTGACAATGTTCAGGCACATTCTTGCCACTCCACCCCAACTGGTCCATTCTTGGGGCCCAGGAGCTCCCATAGAATTCAGAACCTGTCTATCCTTTCAATGAAAAAGTCCATGAGAATGACTTCTAGACTGTGAAACAGAGAGAGCTAGTTATAAACTTCCGTTTCTGTAGTATGTTAGAAATCAACATAGATTTATTGCTATCATTTATTAAAAAATAAATGCAGAGAAAGTAAAGATAAAAAATTTCAAAGGCAACAAACATACTGTTGAAGTTCCTGG
Source organism: Colobus angolensis palliatus (assembly GCF_000951035.1). Lineage (NCBI taxonomy): Eukaryota > Metazoa > Chordata > Mammalia > Primates > Cercopithecidae > Colobus > Colobus angolensis. Next base: position 7,996,044 of record NW_012119265.1, read on the forward strand.
AGTGTGATGAGTCCTTCTTCCATATTTTTGATGTCTACTCTCTTTTGTGACAGAAAGTATTCTTTCTGAGTAATAAATGTCAGCTGTTTCTGATCTCTATCATGAAAAACAGAGTTATTTGTTGAAGGCTGACATAATCAAACACACAAACACAAATAAGAATTTCAAAAATAGTTTTGAAAGTTCAGATCATAAGCTATTTGCTAAATAAATTATTAAAAAATAGAAACAAAGTCTTTTTGCTGGTAGTAGCTAGATCTAAATTTATGCATAGGATTTTCTTTTTTTCAAATTTTTTCCCAGCTAATTTTTGTACTTTTGTGGAGATGGGGTTTCTCTGTGTTGCCCAGGCTGGTCTCAAACTCCTGGTCTTACGCAATCAGTCCATGTTGGCCTCCCAAAGTGCTGGATTATAGGCGTGAGCCACTGCGCCCGGCCTACACATAGGATTTTTATAAAATTTATGAAAATTCCCAAGCCACTGAAAGAACATTCACCACAATTGTAACCACAAAACAAGAACAGTTGTGTAGTGCTCCATCTCTCTGAGTGGGTGTGTCTCTCCTAACGTGCTTACAAGTTCTGTCATGTTCTTCTGTGGAAGGTGAAGGAGTCAGTCAGACTAATTTTGCATATTGGCTCTACCAATTAATCAGAGTGTGATCTTAATAACAGCTAACAATTAGCTTCACCTGTGAATAAGCTTCAGTTTCACCAGCTATAAAATGAGAATTGCAATGCCTAGCTCAACAGATGAATGAATTTAATAAGAGGTAAAGTGCTCCTCTCAGTGTGTGGACTGATAAGGTTTTTTGTTGTTGTTGTTGTTTTGTTTTGAGACAGAGTCTGGCTCTTGTCACTCAGGCCAGAGTGCAATGGTATGATCTCAATGGTGCGATCTCAATGGTGTGATCTCAGCTCACTGTAACTTCCACCTCCCGGGTTCAAGCAATTCTCCTGCCTCAGCTTCCAGAGTAGCTGGGATTATAAGCACGTGCCACCATGCCAGCTAATTTTTTGTATTTTTAGTAGAGATGGGGTTTCAAGTAGTTATTTTTTTGTCTCAACTTGCAGGAGAAAATAATGAGGTTCAGAGAAGTTTATAGTCTTGTTCAAATGCCCAGATATTGATAGGAAGGAAGCTGCCTGTAACAGAAAGTATTTGATCTAAGTCACTCATCTTCCAAACTGCTGTGGACTGAATTGTGCCTCCCCCACCTCCAGAATTTATGTGTTGAAACTCTAACCCCCAACATGATGAAGAAATAGAGAGAGCTGGGTCATTTTTACTCTCTAAGTTATACATTCATATATTTGAATTTAAAAATCAAGTACAGGCATTACTTTTTTCATCAGAAAAAATTAAAATTTAAAGTGCTTTAGAATGGCAGAAAGGAACATTGTTGGGGGTTAGTGTCCTGATAATGTTTGAGCATATTATAAAGATGGGGCCTTTGGGGAAGTGATTAGGTTTGGATGAGGACATGAGGGTGGGACCTTATAAAAGAAAGACACCAGACAGACAGCGTGTTCTCTCTCTCTACCCTGTGAAGACACAGAGAGAAAGCAGCTGGGTGGCTGTAAGCTAGAAAAGGGCCCTCACTCAGACTTCCAGCCTCCAGAACTGTGAGAAAATCAATTTCTGTTGCTTAAGCCAGCCAGTCTATGGTATTTTGTTATGGCAGCCTGAGCTGCTGAGATAGAAACCAGTAATGATAGCAAACGTTTTCATTTGTGTCAATAGATTTTAAAACTAGGATAAGTTTAAGTGTAGAGCCACCACTTTGACAGCAAGAAAAGCACCCCATAACGATGGCATGTTGAATCACACGTGTGGGTAAAGACATACTCATCGTAGATCTTTCGTTTTTGCAAAAAAGCTTTTTCTTCCTCACTTAAAACAATCTTATATTGTCTGGCAAGAGTTTTCATTTTCTCTCGTAGGTCTTTGTATTCCATACGAGCAGCATGCCGTGTTTCAACCAGCTAGAGAAAAACAAAGGAGAATGAGAGAAGTGGCTTCACTGCTCCTCTGAGGCCATCTGCATCAGGTGGCAACTCAGAGAGCACCTGGTATGTTGCTTAGCCCACCGTGAATATGCCATAAATGCTGAGTGATTTAATTCTATAGCAAACGTGCAATTGTATACTTTGGGACCTCTACTATAAATTTGCTTTTAAGTACAGAAAAATAGTAAACCCTGCTGCAAAACCATACAGTAATAATCCATTTGAAATGCAAAATGGGATGAATAAACTGTGCCTGCTCCGCAATGTTTGTATGTCTTTTTTCCAGAATATAAACTATAGAAAATGTAAAAAGAAAATGTAACATCCTCAGCTCTTCCTCAAAACATCTTTGAGTTGATATTATGCTTGCTTCTTGTGAAATATTTCTATTTGAGGACAAAACATAGTACCCACCAGTGTTCTACACGAGCTCAGAAATTTTGCTTATTAGATTGCTTCAAACGAGGTAAGAAAGTCAAATTTAGCAGAAACAATGGGCTGAATAGTTCAAAACAACCTTCTATCTGAGGACAACTAAAATAGCTACATGAAAAAATATTTGTAGAAGTGTTGAAGAACTAACAAGACAATAAAAAATTATTCAAAAAACAAAAATAGAATTATTATTCAACCCAGCAATCTCATTACTGAGTATATACCCAAAGGAAAATAAATTATTCTACCAAAAGGATACCTGCACTCATGTTTATTGCAGCACTATTCAGAATAGCAAAGACATGGAATCAACCCAGTTGCCAATGAACAGTGGATGGGATAAAGAAAATGTGGTAATTATACACCATGGAACATTATGCAGTCATAAAAAAGAATGAAATCAGATCCTTTCCAGCAACATGGGTGCACCTAGAGGCCATTATCCTAAATGGATTAATGCAGAAACAGAAAATGAAATACTGCATGTTCTCATTTATAAGTAGGAGCTAAACATTAGATACACACGGACACAAGGATGGGAACAATAGACACTTGGGACTCCAAAAAGGTGAAGAGAGAAGTGGGGAAGGGTTGAAAAACTACCTATTGGGTATGATGTTCACAACTTGGGTGACGGGACCATTAGCAGCCCAAATCTCAGCATTATGCAATATACCATTGTAACAAACCTGCACATGTACTTGAATCTAAAAATATAAAAAATAAATAAAGGATAATAGGGAAATACCAGGCCTAATTCTAGGAGAACGCGAGAATCCAGCATGGTAAGGTTAGCACTTAAAGTTCCTCTTGCCCTGAAGACATTTACTAACATAGAAGAAACCACTTGAAAACCAAGTTTTGGGTTTTTTTGCATGGCAAGTGGAACAAAGGCCAACATGTAATGCTCATCCAGGTGTTGAGCCTACATAAACCTCCCACTATTTTAGTCTGGGATTCCAAAGAGCTTCACCCTCTGGATAAAGGTAAATTGAAAGTTAACAAGTCCAATTTGACTTTGATCACCAGGGATGCTTAGCACGGATTAAGGTAGCTTGGAACTTGTAACACCCTACCCATCTGACAGAAGTGAATGTAAACTGTTCCTGGGAAACACACCATTTATCTTAATCCTAACTGCATTAGTCCATTTTCACACTGCTGATAAAGACATACCTGCAACTGGGAAGAAAAAGAGATTTAATTGAACTTACAGTTCCACATGGCTGGGAAGGCCTCAGAATCATGGCAGGAGGCAAAAGGCACTTTTTACATGGTGGTGGCAAGAGAAAATGTGGAATATGTAAAAGCAGAAACCCCTGATAAAACCATCAGATCTCATGAGACTTATTCACTACCACAAGAACAGCATGGCGGAAACTGCCCCCATGATTCAAATTATCTCCCACCAGGTCCCTCCCACAACATGTGGGAATTACAGGAGTACAATTCAAGATGAGATTTGGGTGGGGACACAGAGCCAAACCATAGCACAAACATTTTTTGTTCAAGTACAATGTCCAGTATACAATTTTCCACCAGGAACAGAAGGAAATAAGAGCGTGGACAAACATTGGCAGAAACAACACACTACAGAAACAGACTACAGACCCATAAAGACATAAGACATTGAAATTATCAGAGACTGAACTATAAAACTACTATGCTTATTATGATTAAAGAAATATTAGACATGCTTGAAAATGATGACAGGGAATTAGAAATGGTAATGAGTGACACGGCAGATTTGAAAGGTACCAAACAATTGCCAGTTGAAAAATACAATACCGGCCGGGCGTGGTGGCTCATGCCTGTAATCTCAGCACTTTGGGAGGCTGAGGCAGGTGGATCACCTGAGGTCAGGAGTTTGAGATCAGCCTGGCCAACATGGCGAAACCCCATCTCTACTAAAAATACAAAAATTAGCCGGGCATGGTGGCACATGTCTGTAGTTCCAGCTACTCCAGAGGCTGAGGCAGAAGAATTGGTTGAACCCGGGAGGTGGAGGTTGCAGTGAGCTGAGATGGTGCCATAGCACTCCAGCCTGGGCAACAGAGCAAGACTCCATCTCAAAAAAATAAATAAATAAATACATAAAATAAAAATACAATAACTAAAATTAAGAATTCAAATAAGACCACTCTGCGTAGAATACAGGAATGGGAGACAAAAAGTAGAAAATACAGAAGAGTGGGTATGATATGTAGAGGATACATATATTAATACAAATAATCACATACATACAATTGGAGTCTCAGAAAAAGATTGACACTAGCATTAAAAAGTCTTGCACCAAAAGGCTGTTGCAAAAGTAGAAAGGGTCAGAAAGAACTCTACCCTACAGTCAGAGATAATGCATACAAAGAAAAGAGGGCCCTGGGCCATTCCCTGGGGTGGCCAATTGAGCAACTGTATCTGGAATATTTGCATCAACTATCCCCTTACTTCTGACACTTATACTAATCAGCCAACTGTAGTGGAGATTTTCTCCAAACCAAACCGGTGAGTACCACAGGCAGCAACTATTCTCAGAAGTCTAGAATTGGGTATAGAATTGCCATACCTAAGACAAGACAGGTCCTCTTCCTGACATACATCCCTCCCACCCCCTACCATGTATAAGCCCAATCAACACATTCCACTCTTGCCACATAATTCTTTTTTTTTTTTTCCTTTTTCTTTTTCTATTTGGAGATAGCATCTCACTATGTCACTCAGGTTGGTCTTAAACTTCTGAGCTCAAATGATCCCCCGACCTTGGCCTCCTTAGTAGCTGGGATTACAGGCACACCATTGCACCCAGCATCTCCCACAGAATTACTACATGCAGGCTCAGTAAACAGAAGAGACAGGAAGAATGTACAATTAAGGCTGGCTCCAGTGGCTCACACCTGTAATTCTACCACTTTGGGAGGCTGAGGTGGGAGGATTGCTTGAGACTGGGAGGTCCAAGGCTGCAGTGAGCCATGATCATGCCACTGTACTCCAGCCTGGGTGATAGAGCAAGATACTGTCTCGGAAAAAAAAAAAAAAAGCACAATTAAAAGATGAATAAATATATAGAGTTTCCAAACATTTGAGTAAAATCAACACTGTAAGAAAAAGCAATCAAAATCTTCTGTAGCCCTGGCATGGTGGCTCGTGCCTGTAATCCTAGCACTTTGAGAGGCGGAGGTGGGAGGATCACTTGAGCCCACGATTTAGAGACCAGCCTGGGCAATACAGGGAGAACAGGACAAGAGAAACAGGTAAGCACATAATGGCTGAAAAATTTGCAGGACATATGAAAAATAGAAATTCTCAGATTTAAGAAGTCAAATAAATCCCAAAGAGGAAAAATGAAAAGAAAATTTGGACACATCATAGTGAAACTGAACAGCTAAGGCAAAGGGAACAAAGAAGATCTAAAACAAAAGACATATGCCATGTTAATGGATTGGAAGTCTCAATACTGTGAAAATGTGAAACCCTCTTCAAACTGATTTACAGATTTAATGCAATCCCAATCAAAATCCAAAAAGGTTTTTTGGAAGAACATGACAAAATTAAAAAGGTCAAGAATAGCTGGAACAATTTGGAAGAACAAAGGTGAAGGATTTATACCACTAGCCATAAAAACTCATTTTAAAGGTACTAATTAAGACAATATTCTTTTAGTGTGAGGAGAGATGAATAGTTCAAATGAATAGAGTCAACAATCCACATATATATTTATGATCCACACTTGATTTATGACAATAGTATGACCACATTGTAGTGAAGGAAAGGATTGTATTTTCAGTAAATGGTGCTGGTTAACTGGACAACCTTATGGAAAAATACGAATCTTGACCACTATCTCAAAGCACACACATGTAAATTCCAGATGGTTCATAGTCTTAAATGGGAAAGATCAAACAGCAAAGCTTCTCAATGGTAACAGAAGAGAATATTCTCATAGCATAGGACATAGAGAACATTAACTAAAAAGAAAAAGATTGATAAACTTGGCTTCATTAAAATTCATAAATTATATTCATCAAAAATATGTACATAAATATTGTATATTTGTGGTTTATGTATTGTTCTGTAATGTGTAATATTTTATAATAACAAAAGTTAAATCCAACAATGCCACTGCTGGGTATATATCCCAAGGAAATGAAATCAGTATGTAAAGAGAGATCTGTACTTCTATGTTCATTGCAGCACTATTCAGAGTGGCTAAGATGTAGAATCAACCTAAGTGTTCATCAGCAGATGAATGGATAAAAAAAATGTGGTATACACATGCACAATTGAATATATTCAGCTTTAAAAAAGAAGAAATTCTTGTCACTTGTGACAACATGGATGAACCTGGAGGACATCATGATCATGTTAAGTGAAATAATTCAGGTACAGAAAAACAAATATTACATGATCCCAATTATACGCAGAATCTAACAAAAACTGAACTCAGAAGTAGAGAGTAGAATGGTGGTTGCCAGGGGCTGGTGGGGGAGAGGAGAGGCTGGGAAAAAAAGGTTAAGTTTGAGTTTAATGTGAATCTTTGAACGTTCCTCCAATAACTCATGAGAATTATGATTGGATGTCACTAAGAGCCCATAGTTTCTACCTAGTGAAAATAATAAATAGGCCAGAGCCTTGCACTCTTTGAAGTGATCACTCACTCACAATCATGGAATTTGGCTAAGAGCTAAGGATTAAGGGGAAACTCTTTGACCAAGTAAGCCATGCCAGTTTAGGGGTCCTAGACTGTTCAGATAATCATGTGGGCTAGACAATGTGGAGTTATTGTCAGAAAGTTATCTAATAGCTTCTGCAGTAGGAAATAAATGGGAAGAAAAATAATATTTTGCTCAGAAAATGAAGGACAAATTTGAAACCAACCAACCAGCCAACAACCCAACCTTGTCTGGTTTCTGTCTGTTGTTAGGTATCCTTGCAACTAAAAGAATCAGAGTAGCCTGAAGGGGAAGCCATCTCTAATGGTGATAGCTCACAAAAGCAAAAATGGAAAGCATTTAATTGGTACAAATCATTCTTCTGGGAGGGAGCTGCCTTTGATATCCCTGATGAGCCTCAGGGCATGGGTGCAGAGGCTTTGTAAAAGAGGGAGAAGAATTTGTATGTGGGGTGGTATCCTATAGCAAGAAGATAGATGAGGAACTGTGAGAGAAAGAAAAGGTAGTGAACAAGATGGGTTTGTGCTCTGCAACAGGATTTCTCCCCATGACTACTAACATTTCCAACAGAGCTTGCAATAGTTCATGAAATGCTTAGTGTAATTAAATTTGTTTTAGAAACTAGCGAAAAATGTAAATTTTATATCCTGGTTGACTTGGGCAAAACAAAGATAGAGGATGTAGACAGAGAGTACCTGACCTAAGTCCTGAACGATTAAAATTAAGTATGTGTGGCCAGGGGTGGTGGCTCATGCCTGTAATGCCCAGCATTCTGGAAGACCAAGGTAGGAGGATTGCTTGAACTGAGGAGTTCGAGACCAGCCTGGGCAACATAAAGAGACCTTGTCTCTGCAAATAGTTTAAAAATTAGCTGGGCATGGTGGTGAGTGCCTGTGTTCTCAGTCATTCAGCAGGCTGCAGCAGAAGGATCACCTATGCCTGGGAGGTTGAGGCTGTAGTGAGTTGTGACTGTGCCACTGCACTCCAGCCTGGTGGGTGGATCGTTTCAGGTCAGGAGTTCAAGACCAGCCTGACCAACAAGATGAAACCCTGTCTCTATTAAAAATACAAAAATTAGCCAGGTGTCATGGCACAAGCCTGTAATCCCAGCCACTTGGGAGGCTGAGGCAGGAGAATTGCTTGAACCCAGGAGGCAGAAGTTGCAGTGAGCTGAGATCATGCCACTGCACTCTAGCCTGGGTGATAGAGTGAGACTATGTTTCAAAAAAAAAAAAAAGGAATAAAAGAAAAGAAAGGAAATTAAGTTTGGATATATGAGGTGTGGGGAAGAGATACTAAGGATATTTCTCCTTCAATACAAGGGACAAGAAGAATTTCAGTTATGTCTAGTGTATATGTGTATTTGTGTATATAAGTAATTAAATGGGATCATATCATACATGCTGTTGTTTCTCTTTTTTAGAGGGACTCTTCCTCTGTTGCCCAGGCTGGAGTGCAGTGGTGCAATCTCAACTCACTGCAACCTCTGCCTCCCATGTTCAAGCAATTTTCCTGTCTCAGCCTCCTGAGTAGCTGGGACTACAGGTGCACACCACCACACCCAGCTAATTTTTGTACTTTTGTAGAAATGGGGTTTCACCATATTGGTCAGGCTGGTCTCGAACTCCTGATCCCAGGTGATCCACTCACCTAGGCCTCCCAAAGTGCTGGGATTACAGGCGTGAGCCACCATGCCCAGCTTACTGTTTTATAATATAGTATTTTTCACTCAATAACATATTATGAGCAATGCTGATACTTCTTTAATCAAGGCCTTTTTGTTGAATTTTAATTGTATTACTCACCCTCACCCCCAATTTTTTACTATCATAATGAATGCTTCATTGAATATTTTGAGGCTAAATTTTGGTTTACCCACATGATTATCTACTTATGATATGATTTTTTTTTTTAACCTAAGTGTGAAAAATGTCTAGTGAATTCTCCTGGGGGCTAAATCTGACTCAAATACTTCTAAATAAGTATTTAGAATATTATATTATAATATGTGTATTAGGGTTTTCTGGAGGGACAGAAGTAACAGGATAGATGTATATATAAAGGAGAGTTTATTAGGAAGTATTAACTCACACAATCACAAGGTCCCACAATAGGCCATCTGCAAGCTGAGGAGCCAGGAAGCCAGTCCAAGTACCAAACAAAGCTGAAGAACCTGGACTCTGATGTTCAAGAGCAAGAAGCATCCAGCATGGGAGAAAGATGTAGGCTGGGAAGCTAAGCTGGTCTAGTCTTTCCATGTTTTTCTGCCTGCTTTATATCCTGGCCGCACGAGCTGATTAAGATGGTGCCCACCCAGATTAAGGGTGGGCCTGCTTTTCCCAGCCCACTGACTCAAATGTTAATCTCCTTTGGCAACACCCTCATAGACACACCCAAGATCAACACTTTGCATCCTTTGATCTAGTCAAGTTGACACTCAGTATTAACCATCACGATATGATATATAATATTTAGAATATTCTTAAGTGTAGAGCAGGTTGCTGCACTTCACAGGTGCAGCACACAAGAGCAAGAAGATTTTAACTTTCTAAATAATTCACATGAAAAATATCCATAAATCCATTAATCATGGATATTCCTAACGTACCCATAGTCACATGAAAAGTTACCAAAAAACAGTTCCTCTGTAGATGGCCAACCTTTGCTCTTTCATATATTTAAAGTACTTTAGGAGGAGATAAAATGTTTAACATTACTACAAATGACCATATTATTGGTCAATGAAAAATATCCTTTTGAAAACTTCTATATTTCTCACACATATTTTAAATATTAACTAAAAATGAAATGTAATTATAATCTAAAAGTCATTACTTCTGCCTTCTTACTTGTTTTATCTTGTTCAGGAATTCATTTTTTTCATCATTAGATGTATCATCCAGTTTTTCTTTGTTATCTGCGAAAAAACACCTAAGAACAAAGGAAGCCAAACAGGTTCATATAAGAACATACTTTCCAGAAAAGTCATATTTATTTATGAAATCAAAAAGTCCCAGTCCCCATCTCCCCATATAACATATATATGTATATATTTATCAAAATAAGCAAAAATGTGTACTCCTTTGAACTGATGAATTAATATTTCATTTATTTATTCTTTCACTTAAGAAGCAATTATTGAACACATACGCTGCCAGATACGTTTCAGGTACTAGGGATACAGCATATGCAAGGTCACTACCCTCATGAAAACCACATTCCATGGAGAGATCAGGAGATAAGCAAGTTATCAAAAAATAAGTAATATATCTCAGATACTATTAAGTGCTCCTAAGAACACAAAATAAGATAAACCATAAAAGGATCCCGAGAGCAAGAATGCAGCTCTAGACAGGTGGTCAAGGAAGACCTTTTTGGGATAACCTGCGAAAGACCTGAATGTTAAGACGGAGCCAGCCACATGAAGACCTGAAGGAAGAGCTTTTCAGGTGGAAGAAACATCAGGTGACAAGACAGAGGCAGGCAAAAGCTTGGTGTGTTTGAGGAAGAAGGATGGTGAGGCTGGAGACATAGACTGGAACCAGATCATGTGGTGTGTTAAGGTCAGGCTAGAAGTTCAGATTTTATTCTGAAGGGAACAGGAATAGATTATTTAAGTGGAAGAGCAACATGAACCTATGGACATCTTGTAGGGATGATTCTGGTTACTTTGTGGAGAAAGACAACTGTGGAGGAAGATCATGTAGAAGGCTCTGGTGGTGGTCCAGAAGAGATCACGGCTGTTCAGACTAAAGCTACAGTGGTGGTAGTGGTAAGAAATAGACATATTCAGCATATATTTTGAAGATGAAGGCAATAGGGCGTGACTCTGGATTTGGCTGGAGTAAGAGTTGAGTCGGGGTTGGGTAGTGAGGAGAGCAGAAATGGCAGATGGCCTCTGGGCTTTTGGCTGGACTAACTAGGTAAATGGCAGTGCCACATTAAGTGATAATGGAAGACTGTGGGAAGAGCTGTTTCAGGAAGGTGAGAAATCAAGAGTTTGTTCAGGACGTGTTATGTTTGAGATGTATAATGGACATCTTCCAAGTGGAGAGGCCAAGTAAGGTGTATAGTATCTGCATTTAGAGCTCAAGTCATTGAGGTAAAGAAAGTATTTAAAGCCATGAGACTGAATAAAATCACATAGGAAGGGTATGAGCAGAGAATAGTGAAGGACTGAGAACTTGAAATTTAGAGTCGTAAAAAAGAATTGGAACAATTAAAGGATCCTAAAAAGCAGCAACCAGTGTGATCAGTGAAAACATGATATTTAGGAAGCTAAGTGAAGGAAGTACTTCAAGAAGGTGGAAGTGATAAACTGTCAAATTCTATTACGAATTTGAGAACTTTCAGGAATTGACTAGACCACTAAAGTTTAACAGGATGGAAGTCATTGGTAACCATGGCAATTCTGAAACCATGTTAGTCCAAAAAAGCATCTATAGTCTTCATACTCTCATACACTTTAATGACAAGGATATACCCTAGGCCACAAATTGGATGCCATTTATATACAACAGTTAACTTGTACATTTCTCATATGCTGAAAACCAGTTGAATGCCAAAGAAACACCATAGCGATTTAGAAAGGTAGACGTTGGATTCACCTTTATCTGCGTAATCACACTGGATATCAGTGATAAGAAAGAACAAGGATCAAACTACAGTGCCTCCTGTGGATCTGTGGAGCATCTGAGTTACTCTTATTTGTCCAAACATACATAGAATTTAAACTCGCGGTTGAGTGATTTTGTTTTCCTCAGTATTTTGAATTCAAAATAGGTAACAGTGCTATTAATCAGCTTGCAAGTTAAAGATTTCATGAAGGAAAATGAAGGGTTAAGTATTGATAGGAAAATGTGTCGTGCAAAATATTTTAGTTTCTTGTATAATTTCTTATAGAAATCTTATAAAACAGCACTGATTCTTCAAATCCACCAAGCGGGAACTAGGTTGCCTCCCCCTATCTTCACAGACAGGAAATCAGCTACGGAAGAAAATAGAATAAAAGGAACTTTCTTTTAATTTTTCAGGTAATAGAGAAGAAAGAGTGAAGTTTTTGAATAAAAAGGAGGATAACTTGTATCCTCGATCACCACATTAATATAAAGCACTTTTCTTCGGTGAGATTCTACATGAATCCAAACTCTTAAAAAGCTGGGATTATAGATAATGATAAATCACTACAAATGGAAGATCAATGAATCCTCATACATGTTAGCTAACATGAAGACTGCTTATAAATAAAATTTCATCAATGTAGTGAGTTTTTTATTAATAACAGCTAGAAATAATTTGAGGTAATCCATATCTTCCCTTATGACTTTTTTGTCCCGTTTTTCTTCCAAATATATGTAAACTAATACTATTGAATCACAAAATAAAGAGTTTTTTTTAGTTTTAGTTATGGTATTAATTGAGCTTTCTTATTTTTTAATCTGATACTGAAGATAAAGATTATTGCCTATTTTACAAACTGATGATGGTAGATCAGCATTGTACTCTGCAAATTGTGTTTTGAAAGACTTATTATAATTTTAATTACAATATATTCAAATGTATATAGAAGTAGCCAAGTTATAACAAGATTCTACATGTGAGATTACTAGTCTTTTGGGAATCTTCTCAGTCCACAATTTGTTTCTTAAACTGTCAGTGAACCACTGGGGTAGTCCCCAGAAGAAATGTTATAAGACTCCATCTTCTTGTGCAGAGCTGATCGGATCAGGAATCAAAGCTGAGCCAAACACATTCTGATATGAAATCTGGGGATTTTCAGGGGAGAGAGTGTGTTGACCAGTCTTTAAAGATTGTTGGACCTGTGCCAGGTCAATTCAGAGGATTTGGCACAGGCAGACACTGCCATGTGCTCACCACGAAGAGAATACCGTGTACATATAAAGAGAGGAATAAAACACTTTCACAAAATGAAGCACAGACTGAGGCTTTGGATGGATGGAAGACCTCCTTCCATTTCTGGTTCTAGTCCCATGTGTAGCAGTTTTTGCCCTGAGGCTTCCCTGTATTTTCTCAGGAAGTTTGGCAAGTCTCCTTTGAGTAAGAATAACTCTAACAGCATGGCTAGATGGGTTGTAGCCTATGATACATCCCACTAATGCCATCCCCTATGGACATTTTTGTTTATAGTGAGTCCGGAACTGAAATGAGAATAATACATACATTCCAAAGAGTCCTTTCCTTTCCCCATGCTGACAGCATCTTTAATTTTTTCTCTTGATCATCAGCTAATTTCACAATGAAAAGGTGACTCTACAAAGCTTCCACACATATTTTAGTAAACTAAGAGAATATAATTTTCATGTCAAATTAAAGACATGTTTTAAAAAATGAAAACATAGCATATTAACTATATTATAATATCAATTAACATGTCTCAAAACACTTCAGTAAAAATAAAGCATTACACTTACAGTTTAGCCTCCAGAATTGCAAGGGCTTTCTTTAGCTCATTGACCTGTTGTTCCCAATACCTTATTGATTCATGTAGTCGTGCTATCTCTAAATTGTGATCACTAAGAACCTATTAAAAATTAAACAAAAATATGGCATCCAGTCATCACCAAGTGATTCATAACAGCAGTTCAATTCCACTCAATATTCAATTTTTACATTGGGAGTGTCCTTCAAGGAAAAAAAATCAATCATTATAATTGTTTCTCTATAAAATAAACTTGGACACAAATCATTCTGAAATCATCAGAAAAACCCAAAATTTAGAGGGGAAGATGGCTAAATACAGCAGTGAAAATGTGAAAACTATTTTTACAAATTTTTGAGACAAGAATTAACTTCGTCTAACACTTAAAAAAATTAAACAAATCCATATTGTCACAATCATCTTCATTTATCATCCCAGGATACCAAAATCAGTATTATTTTTAAAAGTCAAAACAAATTGGGTCTTTTGTCTCCCTTGATAGCTATGTTCGTGCTGAAAAGAATTTTTATTTCTTAATATTTAATCTAAATTTAGGAAATGGAATAATTGGATACTGTGGAAAAAATGTTATGATTTAAAGGAAGGGAAAACTGATGGAGAAAATTCATAATGAAACAGACATTTTTGCAATGCAATTTTGGGATCAAGAAAAGGAAAGTCTAACTTATTCAGCCTTGGGTTTGCATTTCAGCTTGTGAGGGACAATGGAGCTTAGACAAGGCTGATCAAACAAATGCCTCTTCTCTCCAATGCAGAATTACCATGGACATAATATTTAATGCCACTAACCCTGGACAGCAATGTGGGATCAGAGATATACCTGTGGGGAGAATAGAGGCACTCTCAACCATGCCAGGTGTGAGAGGGGGGTACAAACTACTCAAAAAGGTTTCTTTCTCTAGAGTACCCATAGCTAGTTCCAGAGCTAACTGGAGTCGTAGAACTACCATCAGAATGAGCCAAATGTTGAGAGGCCTCTAATCAATCATCAGAATTAGGGATACATGCTGAAGGCCTGATAGGCCTGACATCTGTTATCTTTAGTCCTCAGTCCTCCTTGCCTGGACAGGTAGGCCACCTTCAGGATCCCATGCTATTATTTTTTTCTGCCAACATCATATCAACGTTACCTGGCTGCAGAGACGTCCCATGTAAGAGTTAATCTGAAATTCCTTGTGGTCTCAATCTATAGCCAAAATCCAGTTTTCTAACCTCAGCCAACAACAATGACAACAAACTACCAAATATAAAACACTTAATCGGCATGACCTCATTTAATCTCCACAAAAACGCTCTGCAGTAGGCAATATTAATACTTCCATTTTATAGATGAGGAAACTTCACATTTGTAGAACTATGATTTGAACCCAGCTCTGTGTGATACTCAAGTCTGTGTTTCCAAAACTATTATCTACCGATGGAGGGGTAGGAGAGTGGGCAGGCTGGATTGTGGGGAGTGGGGAAGGACCCAGAGGCAAATTTACTCCTGCTGCCTTCAAAATAATTTGGGCTTAGAGATCTTCGGAGTACAGGCTAAGGAACACATATTTCATTTTCCCAAGTTAGTTGGTGGTGTGCTTGATTTATGATTTATGAGGCCAAAACTGGAAATATGAGCTTGGGCATGCAGATAAAATGTTTTATATAGCCTTTCTATTCTCCTGTAGGCCTAGTGCTTCCTTACTACGTTGAAATTTAAAAAGAGATAATGATGTTTTTAAATACACATATTTGAGAGAAAATTTTCATTTTACTAATGCTTTGTAATTGGATATCATAATAGATACATTACAATTAAAATGAGCAGAACCACCCATATAAAATATTCAGTTTTACTGTTGTACCAGTATAGTTTTGCATGTGGTTTTTCAAGACACATAGAAAAAATATACTAAAGTCTCATTAGTTCAATTAATTGTGATAAGAAGTTAACAGCCATTTTTGTTTTAAATAACATATAAGTAGTATTTACATTAACCACTTCAATTATAGTCACTGCCATAGCTTATGTTTTCTCATCTTTCAAATAAAGATAATCCTCACAAAATACTTCTCACAGTGTTGCCTTTCAGTAAATGTTATCACAATTTTTTTTAACAGAAGTGCAGAGCTCTGATGTATTTTCTAATTTAAATAGACAAATGGTCTCCTTTACATATTAATGTTGCTGTACTCAATACAGAGCCTAAACTCGGTGCTATTATTCTACATTCAGAATTAAGGACTCAGCCCATGGTTATTCATTTTGTTATACAAAATGAAGCAATCTCATGGAAATGTTATATATATCAGTACATTTGGTTAGTTCTATATGTTTTTTTAAATCAATATTTTCACAGTATTTTGGCCCATCAAATGCAGTTTGTATCTAAGGCATTCCACATTTCCTTCTTCCCATGATATTCCTGAAGAGGAAAACACAATTGCACCATAACGCTTTAAAGAAAGTGTCAGAAAATGTTCAAGTGCAGAAAACATCCTCTCAGCATGACATGAAGATGCATTACAATCAACTCCTTCTTTATTGAGGTGCCTAGATAAGGCTTAAAAATATATTATTGTTTCTTACCGCTGCGGAAACAGTAACTGTTTCTTTTATTTTTGACATTTTAGTGTGTAATTTATCCAGTTCTTTCTTCTTTTTACAAGTCTCCACTCTCTTTATTTCACAGATATCTTTAAATTCATTAATCTATAGTGACAAGCATAAGAAACCAATTTAAAAAGCCTATCAGCACAACAAAGTTTAGAAAATCTTTTAAAAACAGCGTCAACCTAATTCATATTTAAGTGTAACATATTCAATTCAAGTATAATAATAAGTAAAAAATAAACCAAAAAACAAGGGTTTCCTTATTTTGCAGTATCACAGGAAAAAGCATGAGTCACAAACTGTAATTATTGAATATTGAAATAGTAAATGTATAAGAGCAATAATAACAATGATTGTTAATAACTAATTATAAAAGTAATTGTCACAGTAGTGATTTCATAGTAAATCACCACAGCAATGGTGATCAGATTTACAATGTACTAAGCAGACAAGAAGAGTCAAAGGAAGGATTGAAGAAATTATCTGGGAATCTAAATTCACATTATTTAGTGGGAAATAAAATCAGCTAAACACAGAGTAAACAAAATAATTAAGGACAGAGCAGCTTGTAATCCTGGAAAACTTCTTACCATTTTATCACACCACCACTTGTTAGACCCTAATGAATGATGTCACCCTCTTATCAAAACCACCTCTCCCGAGTCAACCAGAGCAGAACAAGGAAGAAACAATCATTACAGATCTGATGCTGAATTTTAATTAACATGACACAGCAGGCAGTTCAGCTCCCGCAGTGGCAGAAAAAGATGCAGTAGTCATCCCCTCCCCACCCTCACAAATTTGCTGGTCTCAAATATTGTTTTCTCTTTAAGGCCCTCAGTTCTGCCTGGCCCCACCGCAGGCCTCTGCTCTCTCTCATTCATTTATCAGGAGCAGCAGGGCTGGGCTGGTGCCCTATCGGAACACCCTAGTCCTGTCCATACAGACACAGTCTCAGGGTTATCAAAGGCAACTGGATAAGATGGTAGCCTATTCCTTGTCCCTATATGGCTGCATATAAGCAAGGGGACACCCCAGTGTTACAAATTCTGTCACTTAAATTCTTCCCCATGAACTGAGATGCTGCTACCAATCAAATGTCTTCCCCAAGAGCGGAAGTGTCCTTGAGTCCCCCGCTCATCCCGTTTTCCCAGGGTGTCCACAGAAGATACCACGGAGGCTGCTTGCCAGCCTTGAGGACAAATAAATTATTTCCTGTTTCCTGCTCCAGATTCTATACATTATTGTATTTTAAAGAATAAAAATCATGCCCACTTACCTGTGCAGTCAACTCTTGTTTTCTTATCAGATATTCTGCCCTTTCTTTTTCCATTAGCTCCTCTGCCTCTTGAATACATTTTTTTTGCAATGCTATGTCTTCTCTCTTCAAGTTTATTTGGGTATAAGTCTCATTTATGTAAACAGTGGTGGTGGCTTTTTTCTCCATAATTTGGTTGAGAGACAGGACAAACCTTGCATGCTTCCTTGCTAGCTCTTCCTGCTTCTCCCTGGGAGAAAAGAATTGCTACAGAGTAAGAAGCATAGCTCCTAAGAAAGGAATAAAGTCTGTGTGGTGAGATGAGCCCTCAGCAAGAGGAAAAGTGTAAGGAATACCTATTTTATGACTGTGTTTATGATTGTCGAAACTTGGTTGAAAGCCAGGCGCAGTGGCTCCTGCCTGTAATCCTAGCACTTTGGGAGGCCAAGGCGGGCAAATCACCTGAGAGGTCAGGAGTTAGATTCCAGCCTGGCCAACATGGTGAAACACTGTCTCTACTAAAAATACAAAAATTAGCCGGGGATGGTGGCTTGCACCTGTAATCCCAGCTGCTTGGGAGGCTGAGCAGGAGAATTGCTTGAACCTGGGAGGCAGAGGTTGCAGTGAGCCAAGATCATGCCACTGCACTCTAGCCTGAGTGACAGAGTGAGACTCTGTCTGAAACTTAAAAAAAAAAAAAATTGAGATGAGAAGAGAAGAGAACACAAAACAAGCATCAACCTTGCAACTTTTACCACTTTTGAATGTCACATGGCCTTGCCTCACACCACCCGTCCTCGCATGCCAGGTAGTAACCACAGGGCATTTTGGTTTAAAGTATACAATGACTCAAAAGTAGTTTTGAGCACGTAAATGGGATCTGACCAGTTGAGTGTTTTGATATGTATTGTCATCATGTCTAGCTCATCATCCTGAGATACGCTGTCAAGCTAAAGAAAGAGAAATCTCATCACATCTCCAGCTACCCTGGATGCTACAACCCTGCAGGCAGGAGCCAACAGAAAGCTCACCTTCCTCTGGATAGAAACTAGGGAAAGAAAAGAGTCTATCTTTACGTTTCGGAGGATGCCTGAAACCTCATTTGAGCCCTCTTACCTTCTCCCATCTGTAGCCAACTCTGAGCTCATTACGAGTCATTAACCTCACACATCCATTGCTGGGCGGTGTCCATCTGAGGAAGACCTTAGGATCCTGTGAGGAAGACCTTAAGATTTTGTCTGCCCCGAGGCTAACAACAAAAGGTTTACAAAAGGGACAACCGGTGCCATTTCTCTATTTTCCTTTTTAAAAGCTCCTGCAATGTAAAGACCCTTTTCCTTTTGCTAGTCCTCAAGGCTAGCGAGTTTCAGAGGAATTGTGTTTGAAGGCTCAGGAAAATAAAAGCAGGCTGCTGGGAAGTTTACTTCCAGAGGTCAAACTCCACAAAAGCAATGCAATAAAAAGAAGTCTAGGTGAGAGACTCAGTAGGTGGTCAGATAATGGGTGCTTTGTGGATGCAGCAGAGGAAGCCTTCTAAGAATGAGTCAACCTGAGGACTGTGGAGCCTTGGGGAAACAAAACAAAATAAGTGAAATCAAAAAACCTCACTAGGTGTGTTGTGATGGGCTGAGAAGAAAAGAACACTCACACAGTGTGGAACCTCAGGAAAACACATTCAAAGAGCTGCTCTGTCTGTATCTAGTTTTTGAAATTTGCCCAGGACAGGAGACATATCCACCACCCGTCAGAGCTTGTGAACACTTCGATATGCATTTTTCTTTGAAAAAAATGATGCAACAAATGATTGTAGCTTGATGATGCCAACACACCTGCCACCACCTTCTGTTTGTTATTGCCTTTCCGTAAAGATTTGTCTAGAGCAGTGGTTCTCCCAATGTGGTCAGGACCAGCAGCAGCAGCATTGCCTGAGAACTTGTCAGGAATGCAAACACTTATCCCCACCACACTCCTCCCAGATCTATTAAATCAGCAATTTTGGAAGCAAGTCCCAGTAATTTGTGTCTTAACAAGCCCTCCAGGTGGTTCTGATGCAAGCTCAACTTTGAGAATCACTGGTCTATAGGAATGTGACGCTGCTAACTGGTTGATATAAATATCTAGCTTGGGTTTTATTTTTCTTGCTATTAGTTTAGCAATTGTGGTTTCCTCTTCAGGAATAGGACTAGTTTAGGAATAGTCTAGTTTACGTAGCAGGCTCTGGCCGTGGTGGCTAGCATGCACCATGCACAAATCTGTATTGTGTATCCCCAACAGGATTAGAGAATGTGGTATTTCTCAAACTTATGTAATCATGAACTTTCTCTTTTGTGGAGCATCTCCCAGCACAGGTGTACTGAGAGCCTGGTTCGGGATCCATGTCCCTGGGCCTTGAGGTCTCTGCCTGATTACTGATGCTTTGATATCTGGGGCACCCTCTGATAATTTTGGCTTCCCAAGAAGACTTTTTTCCCCTATAATAAGGGCTCTTTGTGAACATTTCTCACTCTGGAAACCAACATGCTGATATTTATGATATTTATTAAAATTTATCAAATTTTCTCATGGGGTGAGTAATTCTTCAAGGGGTTCTATCTTTGAGAATATATCTCTTCCTTTCATGAGCTAGCAAAGAGTTGTGACCCCCATTTCACAGATGGAGAAAATGAGGCTCACTAAGGGGTATCAGATCTTGAGCTACAGGCAGTTTCATATATTATCTCATTTAATTACAGATAAAATCTGGAACCCTGTCCTGGGAACCAGCCTCATCCTCAGTCCTCCAGCAGGTTACAAATATGACTAAATATCTTCAATGAACTGAACTAGATACAATAGGTCTGGTTTGACATTAGATTTATAATATAATCCCTGCAAGATTTCTTACTTTGGTGGTGGGGGTTTGTAAACTTAATTCTATGAAAATGGAAACTAAATCCACTGGGTGTCTACCTTTGGAGGTAGCAGTAGAGGTAGTGTGTGATTTACAAACAGTAGTTGCTGCTGAGAAGCTGGATTGCCTCTGAAATATTACAGGCCTCCTGGCTGCTGTGGTTGAAGATTTTCTGCTCTCCTCCTCAGCCCTCTGTGGCCATCACCTTCCCTACCCCATCAGCCTGGGTCATCTCCTACAACCCATCTTCACCTCTCAACTTGCCCTGCCCCAGTTCAGATCAGACAGTAAACCCCTCCCGACAATTTTCCCACTCCAGCCACAGACACCTACTCCCTCAAATATTGAATATAAGAATACCTACCCCAGAGCTTCATTATATTCTTTCAGGTCAGTTATTTTCTTCTTCAGAAGCTCTATTTCATTTTCTGTCCTTGTAATTCTCATTTTTATTGTATTTATCTCAAAAAGATTTAATCTGCGAGCGTCTCTGACACATTCTTCAAAGTAAGTGGAAATGTTACTACATTATTTGAGGAAGAGCACAATTGTAGATACTGACTTTCATGAAAAAAAAAAGTCTTTCTTTGAAATATTCTTTTAATAATGTTTTTGAGAATCAAGTACCTCTTACTCCCTTGGTCCCTCTCAATGTTACCTACTAATTATTTCTCTTATTTCTGCTGCTGTTATGGTAACCAGCTTTCTGTGGGCTTAGATCAACTTCAGACAGGTGTAGTCTGATAGTGCCTGATTCCTGCCCATTCCATGCACTTCTCACCTCCTGCCTAGGACTTCTGCAATTTCTACATGGGACTTCTTTATGCACCCACACCCATGCATGTATAACCCAGAAGTACAAGAGGTAGGGCAAGCATCAGACCAATGATAGACAGGAGCTTGTGCATAAATATTTCTCCCTCTCTCACACTGATAGATGGTCCTGAGAAGAAGTAACACCGGGTCTTGGGAGCTTCTTCTCATAATTAATTAGTTTCAGTTAGCAGCAGCCAACATCATAATCCACCCCATGTGGCTCTCCCTTGTCCTCTGTTTTGGTCTCCTTATCCCATCCTCCTCTTTGGATTCTACTCCCTAATAAAATAATAATGCAAAAGCCAATGCCTCAGGTTCTGCTTTTTGGGAGAATCCAATGTATTAAAGAAACAATTATTCATCCACAAATAATACGTCAGTGTAATCACATATGACTTCAAAGGATTAGCTCAGTGTATGACAGATGGTCAATATGCATGAATTTTTTAACACTGCTGTTTAGGAAGGTGCTGGACTAACTACTCATTTCTACACAACAAACTCCCTAGAAACTAGCTGGTAGCTCTCCTGAGAGAGCTAGGGAATTTTTTTTCTAGGCTACTAATTAAATTGCTTGTTGCAGCAGGCCTTCTCAAACTTTGTGTCTCAAATATGCACATACATCATTTGGAGATCTTGTTAAAATGCAGCTTCTGATACAGCGGGTCTAGGGTGGGCCCAGAGATTCTGTATTTCCTCACAAGGTCTTACATGTTGCTTATGCTACTGAACCAAAGACCACACTTTGAGTAGCAAGGACTTATGACATAAGGCCAACTAACTAAATTTACATGGTTAAGCATTTAGCATGTATCAAGGACCTTACAAGCTATTATGGTATTTTCCCCCTTCTAAAATATGTTTTTCTGATTATAAAAGCAACCCAATCTAAAAACTAAAGAACAGCAAACAACAACAACAACAAAAAAAACACTCTTAATTCTACCTTTGGTGCAGATTCTTCTAAATCTGATTTTCTTTTCCTGCACGTATAGTTTGTTCTATTTTCCCTGTCAAACTAGATTAACACCAAGCATATTGTTTTAAACCCACTCTATCAGTCAGGGTCCAATTAGGAGATAGAAATCTCACAGTAAATTGAAAAGGGAAAGTTTAATAGAATAAATTATTAACTACAACAGAGGATTAGAGTAATTAGAGGATTAGGGAATGGGTGGTAAGAAGTGAAGAGAACTTGAAAGCATTCAGAAATAGCAGACATAAGGAATAGCCACCATCTCTAGGGCTGAGATACAGTGCTCGAGGAAACAGCACCTTGAGACCTGGGAGCTAGGCCTCATTAGGGAGGCTGTCTCTCATTAGATGGCAAAGAAGTTCATGAAGTGCTGGGCTGATAGAACTTGCTGGAAATCTGCTCTCTGGGGGTGTTAGGGGTCCCTGCCCACAGAGAGGTGCCATACTTCAGAACTCACTGCAAAACTACCCAAGGGGGTGCCAGAGAAGCTCTTCATGAAGAGGTGCCTCATTGGTAGTTGAAGCTACCCAGGGGGTACTGGGGGAAGCTGCTGGGCATCGTGGACTGCTGGATGCTGCAGGACCATGGCCTGGAGAAGCTGCACACACCGTAAGAGTCAGCCAAGTTGAGCACACTGGAACCAGGAAGAGAACCCCTTCCTCCTCCATATCCCTCCTATGCCCTCTGTGGACAAAGCTGAACATTGTGCCAGCTGGTAAAGGGGAAAATTTACAGGGTCCAGCTGCCTTATCACAAAGTAGAGGCAATAAATGGCTAAGTGGAAAATCTATCTTTTATTCTTTTACTTATTAAGACCACTGTTTTTAAGTTGGGCTCTCTGGGAAACAGATTATAAAATGTGTGTGTAGAGCATTTATCGGGTAGTGCTCTGAGAAACATCTCTTTGGAGGAAATGAAAGGCTGGGCAGAGGAGGAGGTTAAACTCTGATGAGCTTTGGAGCTATGATCATGCTGTAGAGTTGTTCTACACTGAGGCAAGGAGCCAGGCCTTTGTACCCTCATAGTGAACAATCACGAGTGGAGGTGGCAGGCACTAGGGAGAGAATATAACTTGGAGTGAAGCTTCTCTCTTTTGTTTTTGTTTGTTTGTTTGTTTTTGTTTTGAGACGAAGTCTCGCCCTGTCACCCAAGCTGGAGTACAGGGGTGCGATCTTGGCTCACTGCAACCTCTGCCTCCTGGGTTCAAGCGATTCTCCTGCCTCAGTCTCCTGAGTAGCTGGGACTACAGGCATGCGCCACCACTCCTGGCTAATTGTTTTTTGTACTTTTAGTACAGATGGGGTTTCACTATGTTGGCCAGGCTGGTCTCAAACTCCTGACCTTGTGATCCACCCGCCTCAGCCTCCCAAAGTGCTGGGATTACAGGCGTAAGGTACTGCACACAGTCCCTTCTCTCTTTTGTTGAAGGTAATTCCTGGAGAAGAACTCAACTGTGAGCCTCAGTCAATATACCTGGCATCTGGTGAAATAAAGTTTGACCCTTACCCCAAATACAAAATTTACCTCAAAAAAAAAAAAAAAAAAAAAAAAAAGAATTGAAGAAGACCTACACATAAGAGCTTAAACTGTAACACTCTTAGAATAAAACATAGAGAAAAGCTTCATGGCATTGAATTTGGCAATGATTTCTTGACTGCATCAAAATTTAAAACTTTTGTGCTTCAAAGGTCACTATCAACAGAGTGAAAAGGCAACCCATGGAATGGGAAAAAAATTTGCAAATCATGTATCTAATCAGTGGTTAACATTCAGAGTACATAAAGAACTCCTACAACTCAACAACAACGAAATCGAACCTGATTAAAAGATGGATAAAGGACCTGAACAGACATTTCTCCCAAGAAGATGTACCAACGGCCAATGAGCAGACAAAAAGAAGCTCAACATCTCTAATCACGGGGGAAATGCAAATCAAATCACAATAAGATAACACTTCACAGCTACTTGGAGAGCGATCAGAAAAATCACAAACACAAAAATCTGGAAAATAACAAGTACTGACAAGGATGTAGAGATACTGGAACCCTTGTGCATTGTTGGTGGAAACACAAAATGGGGCAACCACTGTTGAAAACAGCAAGGCAGATCTTCAAAATATTGAATATATGACTCTGTAAGATCTGACCCCAGTAAAAAAAAAAAAAAAAAAAAGAATGTACAATTACCATACAATCTAGCAATTCTGCTTATGCAGAAATATATAAACAAACCAAAAAAATGAAAGCAGGGACTTGGATACAGGTGAAGTGTCCCTAATCCAAAAATCTGAAAACTGGGCCGGGCGCGGTGGCTCAAGCCTGTAATCCCAGCACTTTGGGAGGCCGAGACGGGTGGATCACAAGGTCAGGAGATCGAGACCATCCTGGCTAACACGGTGAAACCCCGTCTCTACTAAAAAATACAAAAAACTAGCCGGGCGAGATGGCGGGGGCCTGTAGTCCCAGCTACTCGGGCGGATGAGGCAGGAGAAATCGCGTAAACCCGGGAGGCGGAGCTTGCAGTGAGCTGAGATCCGGCCACTGCGCTCCAGCCTGGGCGACAGAGCGAGACTCCGTCTCAAAAAAATAAATAAATAAAAATAAAAATAAAATAAAAAATAAATAAAATAAAAAATCTGAAAACTGAAATGCTCCAAAGAACATTTCTTTTGAGCATAATTTTGGAAATGCTCCAAAACCCCAAACCTATTGAGGACCTACATTATGATCAAAGGAAATGCTCAATGAAGCATTTCAGATTTATGGATTAGGGATGTTCAACTGGAAAGTATAATGCAAATATTCCAAATTCAAAAAAAAAAAAAAATCAGAAATTGGAAACATACCTAGTCACAACTGTTTTGGATAAGTGGTGCTCAACTTGTATTTGGATACCTATGTTCATAACAGCGTTATTCACAACAGCTAAAAGATGGGAGCAACCCAAGTGACAATTTGCAGATAAAATGGATAAGGAAATGTGATAGATACAAACAATGAGATATTATTCAGCCTTAAAAAGAAAGGCAGTTCTGACACATACAATAGTATGAATGAACCTTGAAGATATTATGCTCGGTGAAGGAAGCCGGTCATGAGGACAAATACTGTATGATACTACTTATATGAGGTACCCAGAGTAGCCAAAATTCAGAGACAGAAAGTAGAATGATGGTTTAGGCCAGCCAAGTTGCCTAATTTAATTGGATAAGTACCAATTTGGAATGGGCTGATCCATTTATCTGTAGTCTATTTAGAAACAAAATTATATAAATTCAAGTGTTATATATACTATTTCCACTGAAAATATAAGAGAAAATTATTATGGAGTTTACTGTGTTTGTGTCATGTATGCTTTCTAGCTATATCTCACATGAGCAATAACTATGAAACTTATCTTGTTGAAAGTACTTCATTCTATTATAAGATCAACTAAATTTCTAGAGTTGATAACCTCAAAAGTACCTTTCAATTCCCTCTTAATGCTACTGGGAAGAGTTTCCAATAGATAGTATAGTTTGTTGAGTTCCATGCTTTCAATCTCCAACAGATTGATTGTGGCTTTTCTCATTTCTTCCTGAAAATTTAAATTACATGTTAAAAAAGTTAAGACACTAAAATAGTAAGATCAATTTCCTAAACAATGCCCTATAAATGTTTTCAGGGGTCAAAATATAATTTCATTAAATATCTTCTACCATTATTTTTATTTGGAACAGACACTGGGAAAAGTATCTACAGTCACTATTTAAGGTGTCTGTTAATTTATCTCTTACTTTCTATTGATTTTATTCTACTGAGAAATTATCTTTTCTTTATGAGTATCTGTTTCTTATATGCAATTTCAATCCATTTAAAAGGAAAGACGCTAACAAAAATGGTAATATTGAGAAAGAAAGCTACTTATTAAAATATGGAAATTGCCTATGAAAATATGCTTAGGTATAAAGAGAACAATGGTTTTCTCATACACACCTACAAACCCAGACAAATAGGTAAAGCTGTTATTATTACTTTTAGGTGAGGCTACTTTAAGAAAGGAAACACTGCTGAGAAATCAGTTGGTGGGAAAAAATAGATAAATCATCTTTTAAATAAACTGTCATAATAGCTATAGCTATTTTATGATCTGAGAACCTGCCATTATATTTTATGAATTAGAAAAAGTAGACTATATAATTACATATATAGCATGATCACTTTTCTGTAAAAAATGAAATTCAGTGTAGTCATCACCTATACCCTGAAAGTAGAAAGTATATTCATCAGCATTAATTGTGATTATTTTAATGTGGTCCTTTTGCTTATCTATTTTTTTCTAAATTTTTCAGAGTCAACATGTATTACTTTTATAATAATGAACATTTATTACTTTTAAAAATAAAAGGATTGATCTCTGGTTTGTTTTTTTTTTTTTGAAATGGAATCTCGCTCTGTTGACCAGGCTGGAGTGCAGTAGGGCAATCTCAGCTCATTGCAACCTCTGCTTCCTGGGTTCAAGCGATTTCTCCTACCAGCCTCCCCAATTAGCTAGAATTACTGGCTCTTGCCACCATGCCGGGCTAATTTTTGTATTTTTAGTAGAGATGGAGTTTTGCCATGTCTTGGCCAGGCTAGTCTCGAACTCCTGACCTCAAGTGATCCATCAGTCTCAGCCTCCCAGAGTGCTGGGATTACAGGCATGAGCCACCACACCCAGCCTGATCTCTGTTTTTTAAGAGATTTCACAGCTCAGATATTAAATGAATACAGACTAGATACTTTAACCACAATAAATATTTTGGCCCCTTAAAATCCTAGTGAAAGACATAACTGAAAGAAAGAACCAAGCAGGGAAAAATGTTTCCACAGCACCACAGTGCTGCACAACACACATGATCCCTAAGTGTTTACATGTATCTACTCAATTAAGTAGGATTGTAAATTATGATTATGTAGTATAGCTATATATATGTGTGTGTATGTGTGTGTGTGTATAATATGAAATATAAAGTAATAAGAGTTTTATCAGCAGTCTGTGGATTCAAACTCATTTACAGCCATATTTCTACATTTTTAGCAATTTGATATGTAGTAGATTCTTATTCAATATTTTTAAATAAAATGGAGAGCCTTCACCATTCTGACTGTGCCAAGGAAGCATTGTCAATATCATCCTTGGCCGAAAAGAGATGTCTGTGACACCTCAGAAGGAAATTCTTTAAATATTTCTTCAACATGTCTTTGATAGGGGCCAGATAAGTGTAATTGAAAGAATTTCTCTTTGTTTTCACTAACAGTACAGTCTACTTCAGTGAAACATATGTCAAATAATCTTTGACCAGTTATGCAAGGAATTGCTTATAGAGAACTGAGTTAATTAGCACCATGCTTGCAATGTATTCCAGAGATTGTGTGTGTGTTTGTTTTAAGGAATGCTTGTATATTGGTGTCCCAAGCATTTGCCTATGTGGTCCACCTCTTAACTGAACCCTATTATCACCCACATTGCTTTCTCTAAATGAGCTTGCCCTCATCCACAGTCATAAGCCCATAATTTAGTTTTCTCCATGGAAAATCCAGTAACAATCCGCAGTTGATCAATAATTATGCAAATACTTACAAAATTGAGAGAAAAATATGTTTAAGTTCAAGATAACTATATTCTCTAGTCATCTACTTAATATTTTGAACAGAATTGGTGCTAAATGAAAGTTTGATGAAGAAATATGTGGAAGATTGAAGAAATGGTTCTTATAGGTAATACAATACCAATTTCTTAACAGCTACAGCAATGTCCTTAAGAAAGATCTTAGCTTCTTCATTACATTTAAAATAGTCACTTTGCAGTGATCGTTCTGAAAAAAAATTAGAAAAAAAAGATCTCTTATTTATCTATCCAAATTCTACTTAACCTTTTGTGATCTAGCTCAAATACTTACTTGGTTGGAAGTTACATCTTCAATATCTGAATTTTTATTGTACATTACACTAATCTCTTTTGTACTTACTTCTTATTCCATAATGTTGTAATTTAGGTATATATTTTATGCTCCTTGAGGACAAATGTGCTGGAGATTTACATATTGATATTTTATAACTCCTACTCAGGGCAAGAAGGTGTAATGATTTTTTTTCCCTGTGAAATATGTTCTGAGTGTCTAGATATTATTAACAGAAAAATGTATTTGTACGTAAGTACTAGGGTTGCAATGGCATGCTGATCTAGAGATCAAGTATGAAGAGAGTTCAAGGTTCTAGCTCTGTCATTGACAATGACCTCAGATACATGTGACTAATTTAGGTCTTAATAACTTTAGGTCTCCTCAGTGGTTAACATTCTTTTTTTTTTATTTTATTTTTCATTTTTTTGAGACGGAGCCTCGCTCGGTCGCCCAGACTGGAGTGCAGTGGCGCCATCTCGGCTCACTGCAAACTCCGCCTCCTGGGTTCAAGCGATTCTCCTGCCTCAGCCTCCTGAGTAGCTGGGATTACAGACGCCCGCCACCACGCCCGGCTAATTTTTTGTATTTTTAGTAGAGACAGGGTTTCACCATGTTGGCCAGGCTGGTCTCAAACTCCTGACCCCAGGTATCCACCTGCCTCGGCCTTCCAAAGTGCTGGGATTACAGGCGTGAGCCCCCGCGCCCGGCCAACATTCTTCACCATAACATTCACCCAAGCATATTTGCCAAGAATTGTGAAATTAACCTAGTGCATTTAAGGAGGAAAATAAAAACTATCCCAAATTAATAGTAACATTGTAACATAAATCAATACGATTATCTTGAAGAAATGGGATGATTCCAGTGAAGCACTGAAATGTTTTGTTTGGCCTAAACGGTTTTTGCACTGACCAGGAAACACCCTTTCTTGGATTGTCTTACCTTAAGTGATTTGATTACAGGTTCAGCTTTCTAACTGAAAAATATTTTAACCTGGCCCCATCCAAGGTAATTTTCTATTAGAATCTCCTAAACAACCTTTTACATCTAATGTTTCTTGCTTAACACAACAGGAGCCTCTTAAACACTCCCTTTCCTATTTGCTTGTTAAATTCTCCAGTTTGCCATGGCAAAATGTGGGAGGATGTTAACTTGGAAAGGCAGGAAGAGAACTGAAATAGAAGGCATAATCTAAATGCAGGTGTGTACTCAGGTCGCAGGCATAGGGTAGTGACTTGGGAGTCCCGGATTTGTCACCAACCACTACTGAGTGTTGAGCGAAGTCACCCCAGCTGCGCTAGAGCAGGAGAGCTGGGCACTTGGTCCCACCCTCCACCTCTCTCTCCCCAGACTCCAAGGAGCGGGGAGAAGGCTCTGCCCTGGCCAGTGATGCCCTGGTTCCGGGAGGAGAGTCCCCGCTCAGGGTTCCCGCTGAGCGCCTCCTAAGCGCCACCTCTGAGGAGACGTCCCTTCCATTGCCCGAGGGGCGTCTCACCCACAACAAACAGCTGCTCCAGCGCCTCGACCGCGACGGAGGAGCCCAGGGTGGAGGGGAAAGTGCATAACTCCAGGGAGGGGCCGGTGGAGACGGCGGCCGCCTGCACCAGCTTCTCGCCAGCGCCCAGTCCTGGGGTCCAGGGGCTCAGGGCCATTTTGCCGTTCTAGCTGAGTTCCTCCTAAGCCAGAGCCAAGGATTGCCGGTTGCCACGGGCAACGAGGACGCCGAGGTCCTGGGGCGCCCCCTCGTGGCCCGCACCTCTAGTAGGTACTTCCCTGGTTCTCTAATTTTATTCACAATAATTAAGCAGTCTGAGAAGAATGACTCTCTCTTTAGCTAACTTTTCCCCCTTTAAATTTCCATTTCGTTAGTTCAGGCCTGTGTCTTTTTTGTGGAGCACTGGAATCATAATAATGATCACTTCTGAGCGCATCTTTGTGCCGGGTACTGTCGGATAACCTTTAGATACAGTAGCTCACTTAATCTTCACAAGAACTTTGTGAGCAGGCACTTTTAATACCTCCACTTTTACAGACAAGTAAACTGAGGCGAGGGCGACTAAATGAACTGCTCAAGACCACAAGAGGATAATATTGGATTTAAATTGACATCTGGGCCGGGCGAGGCGGCTCACACCTGTAATCACAGCTCTTTGCGAGGCCAAAGTGGGATCACCTGTGGTCAGGAATTCAAGACCAGACTGATCAACATGGTGAAACCCCGTCTCTACTAAAAATACAAAAATTAGCCTGGCGTGGTGGCGCGTGCCTGTAGTCCCAGCTACTCAGGACGCTGAGGCAGGAGAATCGCTTGAACCGGGAGGAAAAGTTGTAGTGAACCGAGATCACCCCATTGCACTCCAGCCTGGGCAACAAGAGCTAAACTCCATCTCAAAATATAAAATAAAATAAAATAAATAAATAAATAAAATGTGAAGTCTGTATGAATCTTTCTACTATGCTACAAAACCTTCTTTTGTACTCCTTTAGAACTTTCCTTGTATTTAGTATATCACTGAGCTCATTTTGCCTTGAATCATAGCGATTTTTTTCTGTCTTCCCATCGAACTGTGAGCTCTGTGATGACAGGGACAGGAGGATATTATTCATTTTTCTATGCATCTCCAAAATTCAGCTTAGCATGAGGCTCAGTTTGAATCTGTTAGTTACTTTTCCTCTGGTGGGTTAGAGAGAAGCAAAGGTGATTCAATCCTCCTCTTCTTTTCTCTACAGATGGCAAAACTGAAATTAGAATGATAGTAACAATGACAATAGCTATCAATTGTTAAATACTTATTTTGTTCCAGGCACTGTTTTACATACTTTGCAGTACCCCATTTAACCCTCACGAATAATCTTTTGAACTAGGTATCATTGCCTGCTTTGCAAATGAGGGCGCTGAGCTACATCCTAAACCACTGTGCAACACTGCCTTGGAGCGGTCACAGCATATCAGTAGCAGAACTAGTTCTAGAATCCAGGCTTCCTTCATCCAGGGAGAGCCATATTTTGGCGTTGGACACCACCCTGGACAACATCCTCCTTTGTTGCTGGATTTGGTCTATTAGTATTCAAATCTGCTCCTGCCCTTCTGGGCCCTCCTCTGTGGGGCAGGAGCAAGAAGACTGGATATGAAATTTCTTGGATGTCCTTGCCAGCTGTTTTCTTGGTAAGTTACACTAATGGGAAACACTGGTGGGAGATTAGAAGGCCAAGAAATCCTGCTATTTCTGCCTCCAGAAGTGGTGGTTTCAGGCTACAGTCCACTGTAGGTCCCAGCAGTTTTGATGGCTCTAGAGGTGGCAGGAGTAGGAGCCGGTGACTCCAGCAGTCTCCAGCTGCTCGGCACTAAATGTGAGCTTGTGTGTGTACAGTACAGGTATTATGGCGGCTCTGATATCTGGGGTCTTCTTTATCTTCTTACCCTTTGGCTTCTATAGCCCTTGCAACAAATTCCTTGTGATATACTTCTCTCTTCTGGAAATATCTAGACTGGACTACTTCAAGGCAATCCTTATGCTGTCACCAGAAGACTCTTCCTACTCATCACCTTATTTGGATCACATTGCTCTCCATTATCTATGAATAAAGGCTAATCTTAAGGGGGCATTTTGTGTCCTCCCCACTTACTGGATTTGTTATAGATTTTCTGAATTTTTACATTTCTCTATTTCCCTTCATGTCTCTAATAGTTTCTTTTTCCTTGAACTTTGTAAGAAAGTTACATGTACATACACATACATATGTATAAAGTGGGAAAAGCAAGTTGAAAAAGAAATGTATTCAATTAATATTTAATTTTTACAAATTAAATGTTTTGTGAAAAACGTTCAGCTTCTACCTCGTCTCATGGTTCCTTTTATGTGGGATGCCCTGTGCAAAATTCAACCATAATTTTTCAAAAGAAACTTTATTAATTCTGAAATAGAAAACTAGGCAAACAACATGAATCAGCACTTAACAAAAGGAAAAAATTCCAAGAAACATATTGAAAGAACATTTATCCTCAATAGCATTCAAAGAAAAATAATACTCTCATTTCCTCATAACATTAAGATTAAAAAGAATAATACTTCAAAATATCGATACTGGGAATATGCATACTATCTGAAGGACAATTTGGAAATTTGTATAAGGAGCCTTGGCATACAGTAATTCTTCTAAGAAATGTTCTTAAAGAAATAACCACAGGTTTGTCCATGGACATAGGTGTGAACTCATTTATTGCAGTCCTGTTTTAAATAGTGAAAAATAGCCCAAATGATCTACAGTAGGACACTGTTGTTAAGTAATTTATGGGACATCCATGCAGTGGAACAATCTAGGAGGCAATCCACCATGTGGTTAAGAGCTTGGGTTCTGGTGGATTTAAATGCATTCCACTACTGATCGGATTGAGTATCTCCTGAGACAGCCTCCCAGCTCATGCTGCCAGTGTCCCAGCTCTAAAGGGGTGGTGACGGCGATAGGAGTTCTCAGTTCATAGGATTGTTCAAAGGGTTAAATTAAGTGAGCACATAGTAGATACTTAAAAAACACTAATGATAAAGTAATAATAGGGTACCTATTAAGAATAATGGGTAGAAATTTACATGTACATACACATACATATGTATAAAGCGAGAAAAGTTGAAAAGAAATGCACAGTATTCAATTAATATCTAATTTTTACAAATCTATATATCTGTAGAGATGTATATAGGTATATCTCTATATGCACATGCATAGAAAATGGTCTGAGAAGAATTGTTTACTAAAATATTAACTGTGGTTATTCCTGGTTAGTGAAATTATGGGTGTGGTAGGTAAAATAATGCCTCCCCAAAATGTCCACATCCTAATTCCTGAGACTTGTGAATACATTAGGTTACTTGGTAAGGGGTAATTAAAGTTGTAGAGGGAAGTAAGATTGTTAATAAGTAAACTCTGAGATGGGGAAGGTAGCCTAGATTGTACAGGTGGGTCCAATGTAATCATAAGAGTTTTTTTTTTTTTTTTTCTCTTTGAGACGGCGCCTCACACTTATCACCCAGGCTGGAGTGTGGTGGCGCAATCTCGGCTCATTGCAACCTCCACCTCCTGGGTTCAAGTGATTCTCCTGCCTCAGCCTCCTGAGTACCTGGGATTACAGGCACCCGCCACCACGCCCAGCTAATTTTTGTATTTTTAGTAAAGATGGAGTTTCCCAGGCTGGTCTTGAACTCCTGACCTTAGGTGATCTGCCTGCCTCGGCCTCCCAAAGTGCTGGGATTACAGGCGTGAGTCACTGCACCTGGCCACAAGAGTTCTTATAACTGAAAGAGGCAAGAGAGTCAATATAAAAGTCAGAGAAAGATTTGGAGATGCTATACCACTAGTTTTAAGATGGAGGAAGGGGGCCATGAACCAAGCAATGCAGGTGGTCTCTGGAAACTAGAAAAGGCAAGGAAACAGATTCTCCCTTACAGCCTCCAGAAAGAATGCAGCCTTGCTGACATCTTGATTTTCACTAGGAAAGACTCATTTCGAACTTCTGACCTCCAAAATGGTAAAACAATACATTTAAGTATTGTTTTACTTTTAAATTTGCTTTACTTAAAACAATATATTTGTACTGTTTTAAGCCACTAAATTTGTGGTAATTTGTAACAGCAGCCATAGGAAACTTTAAAAATAATTGACATATAAAAAAAGGTTTCTCAGCCTTCACTACTTACAGATGGTGTTCACTTGGCCAGAATGCATGTCCTTTTCTCATGTATTTTTACTTTGGTAACACAAACAGATACATTTATCTTTCAGTCAGTATTTTAAAGAGAACTTCTTTGCTGAACAGCCAGTATGACATTGAAAATCCTCCAGTCCGGTGCTGACATAGATTTTTAGTTATCATAAAGCAAGTTTGTTTCTGTTTACCCCTTGCTGCTGTCAGAGCCAGGGAAAGAACCCCAACTGTTCCTTGGAGTTTGGCCCCTAACTTGCACAGGAATGAATATGCTCATGTGTTCGGGCAGGTTTGCAGTCTCTGTATGTGAGGTCTATATCGTATTTGATGATAACATTGCTCTTAGAGCATCTTTGCATAAATCTAGTATCTCTAGGCAAAGTCTAAACTTCTCGGGCCTAGACCCTGTGTTAGATCAAGGCAAGGTTCCATTCTTGTTAGTCGGGTCAAATATCTCATATTTAGAAAGTGGTTGCATGTTTCAGTGCTTTGTGCATGTTGTCATTTCATCATCAAGCTTGTTGTCTCATGGTCACAGATGGCTGCTGCAGCCCCAGACATCCCACCCTTGTGCAAAGGCAGGGGGAAGTGGAAAGGAGCCACATGTAGAAGCCCTTCTTCCTTTTCCTCAAGGAAGAAAATCCGCTCAGAGTCCCATATACTTCCATTTATGTCTCAACGGCTATAGCTAGATCCCAAGGCCACCCATGAAAAACAGGTTAGAGGCTGGGGGCGGTAGCTCACGCCTGTAATCCCGGCACTTTGGGGGCCAAGGCGGGTGGATCACAAGGTCAGGGGATCGAGATCCTCCTGGCTAACACGGTGAAACCCCGTCTCTACTAAAAGTACAAAAAATTAGTCGGGCGTGGTGACAGGTGCCTGTAGTCCCAGCTACACAGGAGGCTGAGGCAGGAGACTGGTGTGAACCCGGGAGGCGGAGCTTGCAGTGAGCCGAGATCATGCCATTGCACTCCAGCCTGGGCAACAGAGCTAGACTCCGTCTCAAAAAAAAAAAAAAAAGAAAAGAAAAGAACAAAAGGTTAGGACAGTGAGAATCTGAATTACTAGCCTCTCTGGGGAGGCAGCGGGAGAGAAGAGGGTTGAGAAGAGCTGGAGGTTTTTCCACAGGATGTCAGCCATACATATGTTCTCCAAACTATTATTTATGAACCCCAGCATCAGTCCTTTGTGATGTTGGGTGACTCACCTAGCTGGCTGGGTGAATCCTTCCTTGGGGCTGCAGAGGCTTGGTCTTCTTGCATTGTGTACTGGTAAGATTTCCCCAGTTTAAGCCTTCAAGTTTAAGGCTTTGCTCCTCGATGGTCTGAAAGAGGTTTATATATTCAACAAAGATTTCCTATCCCTTGGGATTCTCACAGCTTCTAAAGTGTCTGTCCTGTGGTCAGGCTATAATTCTCAGCTACAGTGACTCCAGCATATGGGTATTTTTGTGGTAAAATGGCAGGAAGATTATGTTCTCCAGGTAGTGCCAGATTGTTAGAGAAGCAAACAGATGGATTGGTGTCTCTGAGGGAGTTATGCCAAACAAGGAAAGCAGGGCATGTCTGAGGAAGAACAGACCATATCAGTGTTTGTCACAAATGACTAAGAGGGATCCCTTTTCCATTTTCTTTCTTTGTTTTTATCTATCTCCAGGAATTTCTTGGGACTAAACAGGTTTGGGACATATATATTGGTTGCATTATTTGCTAGAGGTTTTAGACTGGCTTAAACTCAATTCTCCATTCTTCATCTGTACAACCGGATTTTTACATGTTGGGATTATGAAGATTAAGCAGAATAAAGATGTGCTTACTACAGAGCACAGGCTAAGTATTTTTCATCTTTTCCTTCTACTAATGGAAAATAAAAAGCATTTCTTCTGAAATAGAAATGCGATTCTCCTTTCTGCCATCCCTAGGCTTCCTTAAGCTTCTTGGTCGTTCAATCCTTAGTGAAAATTTCTGTAACTAAATCAACAGTCACTGTCACAGAGGTGGGAAATTGGTTTTATTTCAATGCTGTTGTCACTGGATGGCGTGTTAGTTGTGTGCCTACTGTGTGCTGGGTCCTGAGCATGTATTATACAAAACAGACCTATAGGTGGCGCTAGGGGAGGCCCCGCTGAGGAAGAGAGAGGCGAGAAAGAGGAGGAGGCCTGCCTGGCCAACATGGTGAACCCCGTCTCTACTAAAAATTCAAAAATTAACTGGGCATGGTGGCCTGCGCCTGTAACCCCAGCTACTTGGGAGGCTGAGACAGGAGAATGGCTCGAACCTGGGAGGTGGAGATCGTGCCATGGCACTCTAGCCTGGGCAACAAAAGCAAAACGCTGTCTCAAAAAAGAAAAAAAAGAAAAAAAAAAGAGGAAGTAGAAATCTGGAGCTGCCAGCTGCTTCCCCTCACAGGATCCTCCTTTCTAGAGCCCTCCCCATTCCAGGGACTAAGAGCTTGGGCAGTGCTGTTTTCCCTAGAGGTTCACTTTCTCACTTAATCCAGTCGGCCTGTGTGGGGCTTTCATACATATCAAATAGTCTAATCAGTCATTTGACTAAACGCGTGGATGAGATTTGTATCCTGTTCCCAAGAAGACGGCCTTGAAGGTGGGAAAACGGAGGATTTTGGAGCACACTTGAGAACCAGGTGTACTTCCGTATAAGAAGTGCGGTACCATAACTACTGCCCACAACTGCACGGCATTTTACAGTTTTACAAAATGTACTTGCTTCCATGACTTTATCACAACTCTCTGGGGTGATTATTATCAGTATCCTATTTTTTGAAAATTACACTTAGATGAGCGATTCAATAACCTTGGGGCTAACCCCCCAGCTGTAGAGTTGAACAGTGGCCTGGAAGGACTTCCGACTCCAGGTCTGGAGCACTGCCTGCTCTGCCAGAGCTGTCCTGTGGCCCTACAACCGAGGCAGGGAGTTGGGCCTGGGGTGAGGAGGGCACTCCGCATTCTACAGGATGTTAGCAGAGCCTTGGAGATGTGGCCAATGAGCGTGAGGTGCTTGGAGAGGAAAAGCAGAAGCCCAACCAGAAACTTGGGTAGTGACTTCACTGTGAAGGGCCTGAATTCCAAACTGTGGAGCTGGATTTTGCGCTTCAGACAATACTGCTGTGAATACGGTACTGATGAACAGATCGGGCTGCCCCCTGCTGGCAGTTGCTTGGCAACAAATCAGTTAGTTTCTGCCTAAGATAACATTTTATGGTAGGATAGGATATCAATTCACAGGCATTATAATTCTTTTTTCAAGTGAGAATTTTCAGAGTAATTAGAAACTAAATTGGGCCTGAAACAACCAATGCCATATTTAGCAAAAGTACTTTATTTCATTTTATCATTATTATCTTAAATTACATTTCCGGTGCCATCCTTGTAGCAATGATTATTTTTTTAAATGCTCATTTAGCATTTTCACAGACAATTCCAATACTGTGATCTTTAAGGAGCAATATTCTTATTTTCCTTATTTTTTCTTATTTTAACTTAGTTCTTATTTTTAAAAAGTGTAAGATCTTTGGAGTAGGTAAACTCTCCATTTGATTTTAAAATCTGTCTTTTTTTCTTTTTTATTAATTTACAAAATGTCACTGAATGACCTCCATATATGGATGCAGGTAAGAATTTCTGGAGCTCTTTAGGGAAAGCAAAAATACACATAAATAATTGCAGCTCTCACTCCCATTCCCTCCCATCTCCTCAGGGACCTTCCTCAATGAGCTCCTGCTCACCTAGGTCTTCCAAGTGTTCCTCGGACCTCCTGCCCGGTATTCTCTTACTAAACCTAGGCCTCTCATAAACCCCCCTGCCATGGAATCCCCCTGCTTCCCTTCGTTGCCAAACTTCTTAGCAGTGTGGTCTACATCTTGGCTGTAATGCATCCTTTTACTCTGTGTTCTAAAATACCTCCTCCTCATCTTCTAATTGCCTTTGCTCAAGCCTCATTCAACTCCATCTTCTTTCCTGCAGAATCTGACACCCTTGCGCAGCTCCCTCAACCCTTCTTTAGAAACTCACTCCTTATTGGCTCCCAAGACACCATGCCATTCTACTTTTCTCATTCTGGTTATTCCTTCTTCACATCCTTCACTGGCTCCCTTGTTCTCTTTCTTCTGTTTCCTAAAAGAGGGCATTCTCCTTGCACTCCATCCTGGTCTCTTTATACTCTCTAAACTCTCCTCTCGCATAGAAGTAAATCTTCACAAATAACTCTCGAGTTGCATCTCCTGCCCATCTTCTCCCCAAGTGTTACTCCTGAAGACTAAACATTGTCACTTGGCTATGCTGCAAGCATGTGAAATTTCAGCCTGTTCAAACTCAGAGTCCGCACTGCAGATTGTTTCTCTGCCTATTGAAATCACACTGCTATTGTCAACCCATCTCAACAGCTAACATCCATCCTTTTTTTCCTTTATCCCAATAATCTCTGAGTTTTCAAAGCACTTTGTTCAAACTTTTCATAGGTGATAGTTATCACCGGCTGAGTGGATTTATGGTTTTCTGTGTAATAGTCTTCTTACTTAATACCTTTATAAACTTTATGCCTCAATTTTCTTGTCTGTAAAACTGGGCCTTCATTGTAGGATAATCATGAGAATTAAATCAATGAATGTAGTTAAAATGTTCAAAACAATGCTTGGAGCAAAATAAGCCACATCATAAATCTGCATCTCTTGCAGCACCTAGTACAGTCATTTGCACATAATAGATATTTACAATACTGTTGAAAAGACAATAGAAAAGATTCATGTGTTCAGAATTTTAAAAAGTATAGGGCTCAATATCTTCTGCAGTTCAGGCCTGGTATTAGAAAGAAAACAATACTAGGGAAAACAGCAACTTCCACAGGGTCTTTCACACCACTTTTGTATCCAGGCCAGTATGGCAAGAACTGACATTCATAATGGTCTTCCTGATTCATTACCATTATAAGATGCTGAAGGACATTTTGAATCATCAGATTAAATTGTACATAAAGGTTGCTTCTAAGTAAATTTTATGGCACCAGAATTATTGCCTAATTACTATTTTTAAAGGGGTAAATCTTAGTTAACTGTGATTTTAGTTAATGAGAACTCCTGATTCTCAGCTCTGCTGGATAAATGAACTTCCGGAGTTACAGAATGAATTGTCACCATGACTCCAACTGTTACAGCTTCTTTTCCTGTTGCAATGTAGATGTGTATTCTGGCTCAGGATGAATGTGTATATAAAATTAAGTCATTATATAAAGCTCCTTAAGATTTGTGTGCTTTCTTTTCTGCCTCTATTCATGGCAGAATTGTTAGGTAATGCCTGGATTTGAGCACTTCCGTCTTTAACCACAAAGGTCAAAGCAGCAAAATTGTGTGTTGAGAAAAATACTGCACCCCCTGCAGTTAAGCCTTTGTACTCTGTTGTGTTCTTCTGGTAAATGCCCATTTATGGTTAATATACTTTAGTGGGTTTCTATTACCTGCAACCAAATAGTCGTGCTGAGAAAGTGTTGTTCCTGAGCTAGGGATTGTAGGGAAAGGGGCCAGGAAACACTAGAAAGGCAGTATGGCTCAGTGGAAAGAGCCCAGCTTCAAAAACAGACAATCAGGGCTCATTCACTGGCTGGAAACTTGCGCCAGTTATGTTGAGATTTTGTTTCTGCACTTGGAACATAAAAATAAAAGTACCAATAGAATTTTGAACTTCTGAAGTTTAAAAATAATGTTTGTAAAGAGCCTGGCACAGTCACTGGCTCAATGATGCTATACGATTCCTAGGAAATTTTAGACCAATATCCTTAAAATAACCTTATTGACTAATATATCAAGTAGCTGAACTATATAATTAGTTAATTGGCTAGATATATGTAATATAAAACCCAAATAAAGAATTAAAGAGCAAAATAAAAATCAAAGTAAAGTTTTGTAAAAAGGGGAAAAAAAGCAAGTGCATTTTATCTAGTAAGAAATTCTATAACAGCCAGAAGAGGATGCCCTTGGCTTAGCACTATTCTTCCTAATGGAGGTTACAATTCTATCATAAACTGGGGGCACAGATAGGCTCATACAGATAAACTACCATGATATAAAGGTCCCTAAAGAAAACTCCACTTATTCTATTGGGAATATATTTTGTGGTAGCAAGCATTTGAATGTTCTTTCCTACTTAGGGGAAGAAAAGAAAGAAAAAAAAACCCATGAACTATATATTCTATTGAGCAAAAAGGTAGACAGTGAAACTAGTAGGCCTCACAAAACCTAAAAAGTTAGCACCAGGTGGCCCTAGATAGGGTCCCACCCTGCCTAGATAGGGTCCCACCCTGCCTCGATAGTGTCCCACCCTGATAGGGTCCCACCCTGCCAATTCCAGGGGTCCCACCCTGCCTCGAAGTTCCCGGAATCATCAACTCCAGGAAAGAACCTCATAAGGTCCTGCTCTAACCAATTAAACCAAGACCCCTTGCTCAGGCTATAGCTAGACCCAATCATTTTACGCCTTAAGCTTTGTTTGAATTTCGCGCCATAAGCTGTGTTTGAACTTGTGTTAGCCTATATAAACAGCCTGTAACAAGCAGTCGGGGTCCCAGGACCAACTTAGAGCTTGGGACCCTAGCGCGCTAGTAATAAATAACTCTGCTGTGAACCTCGTGTGGGTGATCCTTCGCGACGACCCCTGCCCAGGAGGGAATCGAGAGTTCGGTTCCAACAACAGGATCAATTTGCCACTGAGAGATTATGGTGTGGTAAGTTATCTTTGAGAAAAATTTAAGAGTTTAAAATTTTAAAGTTAGGAATACTTCAAACATATTTATTGAATGGAATGAGTACTACGGAGTTTCTGGATATTGTTATGAATGCCCCATGAAAAAATAACAATACTGCCTATTTATTTATTTATTTTTTGAGACGGAGTCTCGCTCTGTCTCCCAGGCTGGAGTGCAGTGGTGTGATCTTGGCTCACTGCAAGCTCCGCCTCCCGGGTTCACGCCATTCTTCTGCCTCAGCCTCCAGAGTAACTGCGACTACAGGCGCCCGGCACCACGCCCGGCTAATTTTTAAAAAATTTTTATTTTTTAGTGTAGATGGGGTTTCACCGTGTTAGCCACGATGGTCTGGATCTCCTGACCTCGTGATCCACCTGCCTCGGCTTCCCAAAGTGCTGGGATTACAGGCGTGTCGTGAGCCACCACGCCTGGCCAACACTGCCTATTTAATAGTTATCTCAGACTAGATGCATCATAGGAATTGTTGAGCAACTTGTCCTTATAAGAATTTGCATGCTGAGGTGTTATATTTGTACTGAACCCTCAGTATGTGAGTAGTATCAGAAAGAAAATACAGACAACATAGTAGTTTCTGACAAGGGTATGCCCTGGGGGAGGGGAGAAAACACCCCACCAAACTGAGTGGTAGTAATTAATTTTTAATTTTCAAAGTAACTTTTTGGATATAGAGCCTGTGTCTGAGACAGCTGTAAGAAGCATGAAAAGGTTGTTTACTGCCTGGGCTTTCTCCCTGTAATCTTCATAGAGGGCTGTCTGCAGCCTTCCTCTGAATCTCAGCTCCCGTCGGGAGGCCCTTGCTACTTTCTCTGGTTTAAGCAAGCATTCCCTCCTTTTGTTCCTTCAGGTGTAAGGGTGGTAGAGGCTCCCACTCTTGCTAGACCACACGCACCGCATCATCTCTGGTTTGTCTTCCTAAACTCTGCCCTACTTTTTCATTAAACTCCATTCAATTACTCTTTTGAGTGTGCTGTTACCTGCCAGGCTCTGACTGATGGATTGCATTCACAAACATTAATAGAAAAAATTCAGTTTTGTTTCTTTTTAAGGAAAGTATATTATCGAAACTATATTTTTTAAAGTGTTGCCTAATAGAAGTCCTCATAGATGGCATGTTTTTAATGAATGAATAGGTCTTGTCATCATTGTTGGCTGTTGTAAGTAAAGTCCATTGACTTTTGATATAAAAAGACCTGGATTGAAATCTACTGTCTCTGTCTATGGGACACAGGTACTTCCAATCCATTCTCAAGAGGAAAACAAATGGCGGCAAAACTTGTATCTTCCCTCTACCCTGTCTTCATTCTTCTCAAAGGAAGAAGCGTGATACTGGAGAGGGAATCGAGAAAGCCTGGCCTCATCCCCTCTCTCCCTGTCAGCCTGGCCTGTCCCCAGACTCACTGCTGCTCTGCTTCCTTGTATTGTGAGCTCCGTCCAGTGCAGGGGTGAGGTGCACATCCCCACTCGGTGCTGAGGGGACAGAAATCATAGGAAGCCTCACTCTGGCCATAGTTAAGCAACTTTATCAGTAGCAGAACTGGTCATCTGATCTTCATTCAACCGGCTCCTTGGCATATATCTCAATTGACTTGCAACTTAGAGATAAAATGTGATTGAATAACGTTCTGAAATCCAAACCTCTGTCTTTGAGACTGATCTTAGGCAAGATTTGAACTAGAAGCTCATTTATATGTAAAATGATATATCTCTTTCTATAGGCCTAATTTGAAGATGAAATGAAATAATAAATGTAAACACTTAGCACAGTGCCTTTTATGGTTATAAGCAATAAGATACCTGTCGTGTTTGATTTGAGAGAAGTTTTGGGCTTTAAAATCTTTCAAATACCATGCTAAATTAAAATTTAATATTACTAAGTAAAATGAAAGACTTTGAGATAAGCCCATAGCACAAATATTAGTATTTTTATCATTTTCTTAAATTTTGGTTATAAATAAGAGGACTGGTCAAATAGAAACACGAAGGGCAATTAGCAGATTGTAATTCAAGAACTGGCAGCAAATTTCACAATATAAGAAAAAAGAGAACTTATTCTTAGAATGTTTCCCCTATATTTAAAAGTTTTGATACCTTAAAAGCATCCAGTGTGTTTGAGAAATCTAATACAATATTATTTTGAATAAGAAAGATACCATAGAAAAATGTATATGAAATATATTTATTTTAAATTTAAAGGCAGAATTCAAAAATTATATAGACAATATGAATTCAATTATTTTTAAATAATTTTTTGCTAAGAAAAAAAGCCTTTATTCCAAAATGCCAATGGTGGTTTTCTTTGAATAGGAGAATCTGCATCATTTAAATTTTCTGTAATTAATATATATTACTTCTGTTATTGAAAAAAATAAAATAAACTTAATTTAAAAATAACAATGGCAGCTGGGTGCAGTGGCTCACACCTGCCAGAACTTTGGGGGGCCAAGGCCGGTGGATCATGACGTCAGGAGTTCAAGACCAGCCTGGCCAAGATGATGAAACCCCATCTCTACTAAAAATACAAAAAATTAGCCAGGTGTGGTGGCGGATGACTGTAATCCCAGCTACTCAGGAGGCTGAGGCAGAGAATTGCTTGAACCTGGGAGGCAGAGGTTGCAGTGAGCCAAGATCATGCCACTGCACTCCAGCCTGGGGGGCAGAGTGGGACTCTGTCTCAAAATACAAAAATAAATAAATAAATAAATAAATAAATAAATAAATAAATAAGGTAGAAAGAAATTAGAACTATTATTAGTCATATAAAGCAAATCAACAATGTTAAGAGAATAAGCTTTGCTTTGAAACATATACATTCCATCCTGCTTCGACACCCACCAGTTAGTTTACCTATTAGCAGAAAAGAGAAAGGCATGGGTGCAGGTGTGAACCAGAGATGCAGGTAAGAAAAATCTAAATTTTGATTTGAACAAGAAACAGGACCAAATGAGAGAATAATATTTACTGGGGGGTGATTTTTCACTCATTTTCATAGCTTTGGTTTTGATAGGTATGGGGTTTAGAACAATATTTCAATTTAAAAAAATGAGAAGAAGACACCACAGATAAAATGTAAACAATCTAAAAACCTTAAAAAGCACACACACAAAGAGAAAGGACGATCTTTCAAAGTTCTCCCTGAGGAAAGATAATTACATTCAATATTTGTTGTATGCCCTCATATTTTCTATGTTGACTTCTTCATTTTACTAATTAATGTTTCCTGGTGCATTTCATATTAGTTTTGTAGCTTACCTTCTTCATTTGGTGCTATATTGTGAACAATTTTCCATGCCAGAATATTATTCCCCAAGATGATTTAAGTGGCTATATGGTCTTTCACTAGAAGGTCTATAATTTACTTATTCAATTGCTTGATACTTGGCATATTAGGATTTTTTTCAATATTTGCTATTGTAAAAATCATTGTCTGTACACCTTTGGGAATATCCCTGATGATGTTATAAAGATTTGATAATAAAATCCTTCCTTTATTGTTGCTAGCTAATTGGAAGTAAAGGCTTCACCTCCCTTTCTGGAGGATGGACACTCACAGTTTCTGAGAGGATGAAAGCCAAGCTTGGCTAAGATGCAGCATGGTCTTCCCAAGTCTGCTGTCATGGTGCAGCCCCCTTTCAAGGG
The DNA here is from genome assembly GCF_000951035.1 of Colobus angolensis palliatus. Classification (NCBI taxonomy): domain Eukaryota; kingdom Metazoa; phylum Chordata; class Mammalia; order Primates; family Cercopithecidae; genus Colobus; species Colobus angolensis. The sequence goes on from NW_012119265.1 coordinate 8,040,182, forward strand.
TCAAAACCTATTTCATCTCCCAGCCAAAACTGCCTTCATGGCATCTTGAGTACTGAAGACCATTTATCTCAAACTAGGGCTATTTGGTGTAAAAAGAAAAACATGGTATATTCTCCTTGAATCAACTTAATGAAGAAGTATGGGGAAGAATTTTTAAATTAAGGTAAATGCAAATATCTTATGCAATGACAGACAAGTTCACATTAACTTCTAAGATGAAATATGTGATTAAAGAAATTCTTGGCCTGCAAAGCTGGCTTCTGAACCATCTCCACTGAAGGGGTATACATTCACACTCTACTCCCAGTGGGGGGCTTCCCTGACAGGGGAGAAGTGGGAGCTTGAAGCACAGTGGGCTTCCACGTGGTTGCATGTGCCTCTTGAACCACAGGGATGTGAGAAAGCAGTCCAGGAATGCTTAGGGAAGTGTAGAGCTTTGGAGAGGCACTGTGGGTGGGGACTGGCCAGGTATTCCTGAGGAATGTTTTGCTGAAAGGATGAAGCACCACTCCAAAAGCTGAAGGCAAATCTGTGTACCCCATTTTGTATGCTCTTCCTTATTCACTCCTCTCTGTCTCCACGACACACACACCCTTTTTATTGACTGGCCCTGGATTTATAAGTCAAGAGGACAAAGGTTTAACATTGACAAAAAAAAGAATTATCTATTCACTACTTGAATTTTGACAAAGTACATTTTACCATTACATTGATTTATAAGCCAAACTTAAGCATTTCCTCCATTGAGCTTATTAAGTATTTAAAAACTGGCTGGGAGATGCTAAAACCATATTTTATTAAAAAACAAGTTAAATTTAGTTTTAATATTACATTTTAAAAAGCAGTCTTAAATATCTTGATTCTAACATGTCAAATGCATCATTAAAAAATCACTTTGGGGAAGATATAATTCAATGTGATAGTTTTGTTATAAAATGCTAGTTACTTAAAATGTTTTAATATTTTTTTTAAAAAGGTCGATATCTCTTCTGTTATATTGGCTACCTCATTTCTGTCAGAGATGGCTAGAAATAAAAGTTGAAAAAAGTCACCCTTCATATGAACTGTTTAATTTTTATGAGTATTATTTTGACATAGGCTGCCATTAGTCACTTAAGAATTAGACTTCTGTCATAATTTAGTAATGACTTCTCTTGTTTTATAAAAACACAAACATACAAAGCAAAATCCAGAGCAGTTGTATGTTTAAAGAAAGCAGGCCAAGATGAAGTGTTAATTCTGAAGGACCATTTTATCATTTTAGGGAGAAACTGTTGCAGGCCGAAAGAGTGAGGGTTGTGATCAACTCAGTATACCACTGGAGGCTATATGAGTAAACAGCAAACTATTCTCATAAATGCAGAATGTTGGCAAATTGACAAACTGCATCTGCCTCCCAGAAGGAATGCTGAGGGCAGTCATGACTCAGGCACAAGTGTTTCTTATGATTAGCCAAATCTGAAGCCTGTTAGCAATAATATGAACCTGTGATCAATCAAGCAGCTGACCAATTGTTAGCTCCTCCTCCCTACTCTTTCTACTCAATAAATACAAAGAGCTGTAGAAGCTCAGGGCTGCTGCTCTTGCTCACTAGAAGCTGGGAGCCCTCTTCTTCTTCCCCTGGGAACTTCCTTTAAAACTGTTTCTTTTGTTTTTTTGTTATTATTTCTAGGATCGTCCCCCTTCCTTAGTCTTATAACGATGGTCTCAAGTAGTAACAGTAACTGTTGTAGTGACTGTCTCAAGTAGTAATTGTGGCAGTCTGCCACAAGAAACCAGAGACAGCTGATTCTAGCAGAATTGCTTTCAAAGACAATAATGGCCTAGAATGCAAATTAATGCATTTCAATTTACTTATCAAAGAAAATGTGATCAGCCAGACTGATTTTGTAACATTGAATTTAATAAATGTATTGAATTAAGAAGAAATAAAAATCATAAACCACAAAAATAAAATTATACAATAAAAATCCGACTGAGGAGCTTGAGGAGGGTGCCAATATCAAGCACTAGGGAAACGGGTCAGCGTCTGAAGGCAGGTGGCCCTTCTGCCTGGATCAGTAGAGGGTCCATGACCGCATTTGGTGTGAGCTCCAGTGGTGGCTCCTCTGTTTGCCCAACGTGCATCACTGCACACAGAAGAGTGCTAACCTTCTGATGCTTGGCGCAGCCCTATTCGAGGACAATGTGGTGACTGCTGGAACCTCACATCTGTGAAGCAAGGCCCAGCAATCAACCACACCCCACATGCATTTGGGTGAGGTAGAAAGCTGTTGGGACTACTCAGCAGTGATTCCCTATAGGGAAAAACAAAATGCAGAGATAGGTCTGGGATCTACACCAGGAGGAAGTCTTTATAGTAGGGTAAGGGCCCATACGAGCCCTCAGGTGGTGGCGGGGTGGAACTGTGCACCACCCCTAAACCAGATATGTTGAAGCTCCAAACCCCTGTACCTCAGAATGTGACTTTACTGGAAACAGGGTCTTTATAGAGATAATCAAGTTAAAATGAGGTCCTTAGGGTGGGCCCTATTCCATTACGACTGGTGTCCTTATTCAAAGGGGAAATTTGGACACAGAGGGAAGACGATATGAAGATACACAGGGAGGAGGCACCCAGTGACTGGAGTACCCATCTGCAAGTCGGGAGCACCAAGGATGGCTGACAGATGCAGACATTAGAAGAGGCAAGGAAGGGTTCTCCCTCAGAGCCGACAAAGAGAGCATGGCCCTGCCAACATCTTGATTTTGGACTTCTAGCTTCCAGAACAGTGACAGAATAAATTTCTATTGTTTTAAGAAACCCAGATTTTGAGGCTGGGCATGAGGTTCATGCCTGGTAATCCTAGCACTTTGGGAGGAGGCTGAGATGGTGGATCACTTGAGGTCAGGAGTTTGAGACCAGCCTGGCCAACATGGTGAAACCCTATCTCTACTAAAAATATAAAAATTAATCAAGTGTGATTGCATGCACCTGTAATCCCAGCTACTTGGGAGGCTGAGGCAGGAGAATCACTTGAATCCGGGAGATGGAGGTTGCAGTGAGCTGAGATTGCACCACTTCACTCCAGCCTGAGAGTTTAAAAAACAAAAACAAAAACAACCAAAAACCCAGATTTTGGTACTTTGGTAGAGTAACCCTAGGAAACTAACATGGGTGGGGAAAGAGCAGAGGACATAGAAACTGTCGTGCTTTATCCACTAGAATACTGCGCTTCTTCACCTGCTCCTACTGCCTTCACTCATCCATATATGGGCTGTAAGAATTTTCTACTGTTCACAGCTTTCAGAATCACCTCACTCTGGGTTTTCCAGGGGCTCTGCTCTTGGTCTTCTTCTCATCTGTTCACATTACTTCCATCATCTTGAATATCACCTGGGCTGATGCTCCCTGTAGAAACACAGTATAATGTGCTCCATGTTCCATTTGTGAAAAATCTACATCCATACCTATCATTTTGTAAGCCTGGAGTTTCCTTAGGAATCTTCTCCACCACTGCCAGCAAAGAGAGTTCCTAATTAGACCTTCCTAATGAGCAGCTGCCTGTGAAAGGAATTCTGGGTCTATAGTATGGGGACAATGCTGCAGATACAGATATCGAAGATTAATTATATACAATATAGCCATGTAGAAGAAACTTTGTCTAAAAGGTTGGAGGCTGAAAAACATAAAGAAAAAAGAAAACTCTCTTCTAAATCTAGTAACCATTAAAAAAAAATCAGGCACCAAACTCAGCTTACTATCTTCCTTCCCCAAATCATCTCTTCTGGGCTCTGTCCTGGAAAATGGCATTGCACCCTGCTGATCAGCAAATCTTAGTGCTGGGCTAGGGTGAGGCAACTGAGCTTCCTTGGGTGCAAAATTCAAGGAGGCACTCACTCTCAAGGCCAGCTTTCATCCTGAAGCCCCACAGCTAGTTGGTTACCAGCTCCAGTCCAATCTCCCTCCACACCATCTGTTAGCTGCACCTATCCATGGTGGGTGCTTGACAGGTATGCTGGGTTAACATCAAGGATCAGGGACAGGTGAACATCTTTCTATTCTTTCTGTGGCTGTTCTAGTAAAGATCTGGGTCTTTTGGCACCCAGGTGGAGGTAGGTTACAATTATCACTCTATTCATCTAGCCTTCAGTATCTTGCACCTTTGTTGTGTCTATGTGACTCTCTGAGATGTAGAGAATAAAGCCCAAAATCCTTGGCACAGGCATCCAAGTTTCTTCCCCTTGTGATCTCAACCTACCTTTTCAGCCTTATCTGGCACCATCAATCCCACCCCAAGAACTTTACAACCCATCTAAGCTTATTTAACTCACCGTTCTCTGCATATGCCTCACACTCCACATCTTGGCACTTTAGCTCGTGTTCTTTCTTTATCCGGGTTGGACCTTCTTCATCTGGCAAAAACCAAATTCACCACCCCTGAGAATCTTCTGTTGCTCAAACCCTGCATCATAGCTCATTGTTTTTTGGAGACAAAGTCTTACTCTGTTGCCCAGGCTGGAGTGCAGTGGTGTGATCTCAGCTCACTGCAACCTCTGCCTCACAGTTTCAAGCGATTCTCCTGCCTTAGCCCCCTAAGTAGCTGGGATTACAGGCAGGTGCCACCACACCCGGCTAATTTTTGTATTTTTAGTAGAGATGTAGTTTCACCACGTTGATCAGGCTGGTCTTGAACCCCTGACCTCGTGATCCACCCGCCTCAGCCTCCCAAAGTGCTGGGATTACAGGCGTGAACCACCGTGCCTGGCCAGTGGCTCTTGTTTTATGCTACCCTTTGCTTAGTTAGCATTTCCGCATAGCCACCCATCTTCTCCCCTGGCACAGTGATGAGAGTTTCTGGCTGCTGGCACAGTGCCAAGTGATCCCTGTAACCTTCACACCACTTTGCATGGAAGGATAATTCCACAAATATTCACTGAACCCATGTGTAAAACTAGTAAAAGGCAGCTTTTTATAAGCAATCATTCCTTTTTTTTCTCCAACTGTTACTCCTTTCATTCACTTCTACCTCTTTGTCTTTGACGTTTGATTGTAGCAGTGAAACAAAATATGCAATTGGACTTGTACAAAAAGGAGTGAGCAATTATTAGAAGACTTCACATGGTAAGAGCAGGAATTATCATCTCTCTTATTCACAGCCCTATTCTTAGTGCTTGGCACACAGTCAGTGCTTAATAAGTAATTACTGAAAGGGTGAGTTCATGGCAATTACAATTGTTTTTGCCAGTGTTTTGTTGCATATTGCTGTACAGTTTATGTAAGGATTTATATCACTTTCAAGTTTTTTAAAACTATCTTAAATATCTGCATCCACCCCACAGAGTACAATGTGAAGAGTGATTGACAGTTTACCACTTTTCAGTTTTCTATTAATGACCCAGAAAAACCATAAGCCAGGCTGGGGTTTGACTCCACAGTGCTGGAGAGAAATAAGGTGAACACTTGCTCTCAGCCCTCCCAGAATGTCATTGAGTGACTTCATCACTTCAAGCTTTTGTGTTTTCTGGTGGGACCATGCATGAGAAGAGAGGGAGAACGTTCTACATTTAGTAACATTTATTTATGCATTCAGTATCAAGTACATAAGTGCAAATATCCAGAGTCCGTAACTGAATCCATTAGGAACTACAGAGAAAGTAATACAAATTGTAACAAAGTTAACATGCTGGTACTTTTTAGTAACCATACATGTAAATCAGCCCACCAATCCCATACAACAAAACTACGGCATGTTTGTTTTGGGTTTATTCATTTATTTAATTATTTTAAGTTATACAAAACTGATTACCATAAGTACGGTTGACTGTTTTTATTTTTACGTTGTGTGTGTTGGAAAAATGCTAAAACATCAGTCTACAATTCTATATATTGTTATTAAAGATTAATCCAACCAGCAACCCAAGGACATATAAGCGATTTCCACTATTGCATCAGAGCACTCGGCAGGAAAGGCTTAGCCACAGGGAACGTTAGAAGCTACAGAAGCATTGCAGAGAAGAGAAGAACACCGAAGAGGGAAAGATAAATTGGGCTCTCACCATCATGCACTTTTTTTAGCAACACAAAATTAAAAACCACATCTAATACACTTTTCTCTATACTTTAGTGGTTGACACAAGTGACTCAAATATCCTAAGAGTACAAGGAACAGCCTAAAAACAGCTGTTTTAAGGTTTGTCTCTAAGATTATGGTACTGGGGGGAGGAGGGGAACAATCAATTTGCAGTAACGAGTAAGAAGAGAGCTGTTACCACTCCAGACATTCCTGTTTGTGTCCAGTCCCCGGTGGGAAATCAGTTTACTCAGCGTGCCTCTTGGCGCCTGGGATTTTAGCCTGAATCCTAAAAAGACAATATCAAAAGGTAGTAAATCACAAGTGTTATTATGAAATCATTTTATGTGTTGCTGCTTTAATTAGCTAAGTGACCAAAGAGCTTAGTATTCCAGAAGATATTATAGTCTTTATGTATGCACATCTGTAAATACTCTTGTATAAAGCAGTAAGAAAGAAGTAAAAACTGGATAATGAAAATAACAGCAACAAAAAAGAGAATTGGAAGAAAGCCACATATTTTATCTTTTTAGGTGGATGAACATATTAACTTATTTCAGGATTACAGAAGCTATGATATAGTTAGGGTGATTATTTATCCCCCATCTGGGACACTTCAGAAAGAGAGAGAAAGTGCTATTACTGACCATGCCAGGAAGATGAGCCTAACTAGGAATGGTTATATAACTAGGGATGTAACCTGTTCCTATGTCAGACATAGGAAAAGAAACCTATGTTCACCCTCAGAGTAGTCTAACTACCCACAACTGGAATTTAAAAACCTGGGTCCTAGTCTCAGCTATTCTATTAATTAGCTATGTGGCATCTGGCAAGCTAAGGGACTTTCCTGGTCCTAAATACTCATCATTAAAATGTCGGCATAGACTAGCTATCTCCAGGGTCCTGAAATTCTGTGATGCTCATAATGTAGCAGCATGATTTTAGGACAGGTTTACACTGGAAGTGTGTTATTAATTTGAAGAGTTATGAGCTCATCATGCAGAGCTCATCGTGCAGATTTTGATTGAGACCTCCCTCTGTGCCACGAGGTACCCTTCCATGTACTGGAATTCAGTGGTCAACAAAAGGGAAAAGATGCTTACTCTCGTGGAGTTTTCATTCCTGTAGGAATTGAGGAGACAGAAATAAACTAGAAGACAAGAGAAGTTCTGATGGTGATAACTGCTATAAAGAAAAACAAGGTGGTATGGCAGGCAGCGAGGGGCACAGTGGTAAGGTGGGCAGTACTTCCTTTAAATCCATTCATCTGAGAAACTGATCCTCAGAGGACAGGAAGGGGCCATCAGGCCAAGATCTGGATGTGAAGTGTTTCAGGCAGAGGGAGTAACGAGTGCAGAGGCATTACAGAGAGGACAAGCTGGCAGCAAGGAATTGAGAAGCTCGTGTGCTTGGGGTATGGATAGGGGAGGCCTGAAAGGCAGGCAGGGACCAGATGGTGGATGTTGGAGTTTGTGGGATGTGGTAAGGAGTTTAGATTCTAACCTGTGTGATGGGAAGCCATTGATGAATTTAGGCAGGGGAATGACGTGATCTGATTAATGTAAGAACATCATGATGGTGGCCATGTGAAAAAAAAAATGGGGAAATGGGAGTAGAAGCAATGAATAGAGGCAGAGAAACCCAAAGCAGTCTAAGTACTAGAAGGCAATGCCTGGATTGTATGGTAGACATGGAAGTGAAGAGAGGGGAACAGTCTCAGGGTTAGTTTAGAGATGAGGCTGCAGGACCCACTTGATCTGTTCATGAACTGAATGCACAGGCTAGGATTAGAGGAAGAGTAATCAAGGAAGATTCTTTGGTTTTTGGCCTGAGGAACCAGGTGAAAATGCCATTTACCAAGATGGTGATGACCGAAGGAAATACAAGTTCTGGGGTAAGATTGCAAGATGGGTGGCTAAGTGAATCTGAACGGTCTATGAGACACTTTAGAGAAACCTTACATAAATAAGCAGACAGATCTGGTACTTAGTTGAAGAGGTCTGGGCTGGAGACACAAGTTTGGAGCCCTAGACATGAGATAACCTTTGGGGTGACAGGACCAGAAGGGAGGTGGACAAGAGGAGGAGAAGCCAGGAGGACACCATGGCCGTCGTGGCCGTCTAACCTCTATTTGAATACTTGAATGAATGCCAGAGTACTCCTTCATGGGGCAGATGGCAACTCTAATCATTACTCTTTCCCCCATATTTCAATCAAATCTCAGAGCTTCTGAAATTTCCATTCACTGCTCTTGAGAGAAAAAGAGAAATCCTACTCTTTTTACCATGTTAGACCTCCAAGTATTTGAGAATGGCTATGGTGTCCTTTTAAAGTCATCTCTTTTTCAGGGTAATCATCCCAAGCAAAGTTTACTCTTCACTGCCCATTAACTATCACATTTCTAATACCCTGGTCATCTTTGGGGCATTACTCCAATATATTAATGCATCTGTTAAAATGTCCAACCCTGAAACTGAATACAGGTATGGGATGGCTAATGTGGAATATGACTGTTGCCTCTGTTGATTTAGACTTTGTACTCATACTAATAACAACTCAACTTGCATTGATTTTTTAAAGATGCTTCAGCACATCATTCACTCACATTTGGCTGTGACCAATCAAGCAATTAAAAACCCCTGAGGTATTTTTTTTTTTTTTTTGAGACAGAGTCTTTCTCTGTCGCCCAGGCTGGAGTGCAGTGGTGAGATCTCGGCTCAGTGCAAGCTCCGCCTCCCGGGTTTATGCCATTCTCCTGCCTCAGCCTCCCGAGTAGCTGGGACTGCAGGCGCCCGCCACCTCGCCCGGCTAGTTTTTTTTGTATTTTTTTAGTAGAGATGGGGTTTCACCATGTCCGCCAGGATGGTCTCGATCTCCTGACCTCGTGATCCGCCCGTCTCGGCCTCCCAAAGTGCTGGGATGACAGGCTTGAGCCACTGCGCCCGGCCTCCTGAGGTATTTTTTATATACACACTTATTGTTACCCTCTCTCATCTATCCCTCCCCGCATTCTATAGTTGTAAAGTTGACTTTTTAGAAACCTAAATGTAGGACTTCACTTTCCTTATTAATTTCATTTTATTGATTTCAATTCAGCATTCTTGTTTACTCAAGATCCCTTGATTCATTTTGAATCTTGAGCTTGCCATCTTCTGAATTTGCTTTCACTTCAAACTGTACATCATCTGGAACTTTGACAAAGATAATTGATTTGTCTTCAATAGTCATGAGAAGTAATGGGGTTGAAAATAATGGGATCAAAGGCAGAGCCGTGTGTCACATACCTTGCCCCAGACACATATTTGATGGATTAATGAACATTTTTAGGGTCTACTATTTCAACCTTCTAGAATTCTACCACCTGTGCTGTCATCTGGATCATATATCTCCATGTTTTTCCACAAGGACACCAAGAAGACTTGTTGACCATCCCCACTAAAATCAGAATACTCACTGGCTAGGGAAGTCTATCTCATCTCAGGGTTTAGTGAATATACAATGATATATTCTGAATATCTACAGTTTCACTAATTCATTCTGCATTTTTGCTTGAAATCAGGCCTTCAATTTATCAAATATAACATCTAGAATCTTTCTTCTCATTTGAAGATCGTGACAGCTCCTTTCCAATTTTAGTTTTCAGGATGTCTTTTATTCCATGAGATTTATCAAAGGTCACTGAGAGCTTCTAGGTAAAATTACAAGCTATTTTGTCATCTAAAATATAACTCACCTAGACAGAGGGAATTGTATTCACTTAAAGCAGATTTCTTATTATGGTCTCACTTACTCAAAGCTTTAATTTCCTCTACAGTGTTTATTTTGCCTTTTGAAATTTGAGGCATTTTTCCTCATTTTCAAAACTCTAAGAAGTGTTATTATGTATTATTAACCCCCATTTTAAGCTGGAAAACTGAGACAAACAAAGGTAAAACGACCTAGACAGGGTCACTCAGTATGGAGGAGAGGGTGGTCCTGGGGTCTACTGGCCCAGTCTGGGACTGTCCTCTACCTCCAAGCCCCATGAACTGATCTCTAAGCAGTAACAGGATGATGATGATGACAATGAGGGTTTCCAACATCCCAGTAAGAATACTTTACAGACATTACCTCATTTGATCACCAAGAACCCTGTGAGGTATTAACAATTCCAATTTACAGATAAGGAAATAGGCTCATAGAGTCAAATAACATTTATGATGAGCTCATACAGCTAAAAATGCCAGAAATGGACTCAGTCTATCTGAGTCTAACAATCATGTTCTTAACTGTCCCACTAAAATGGTGTAAGTTCTTTCACTGGAATTATTCTAAGGTAGAATTAGAATTTCAGAGTTTGAAGAAGCCTTAGAGTTAAGAACCCACCAATAAATTTCCTTCAAAATGTAGTGCCAGGCAAAACAGGTTATTTTGAAGAATTGTTATTTCCTCCTTTCTGATAGATAGGAAGAACCATGTAACTTGCCTAGTGTCTGTTTTTGTCCTAGCTACTAGGAAGTTAAGAGCCAACTCTGCCTGAAGCTCAATTACAGAAGCCATATTAGTCATAGCTAACATTTCCTTTCCATTCCTTTTCACAGCATTGATTTCCAATTGTAACTTAATAAGTACACTGTATATACTTTATATTCTCTGCCATCTCTCTTTTTCTTCCATTTTAACCAGGCCATGCCCTTGTCACTTTTGTTTGAATTATGATAACCTCCTAGCTGATGGCTACATCTCTAGTCTTTCCCCTCTCCAATTCTTTTCTCACTAGACTGACATAGTGATCTTTAAAAAACTGATGACATCAATCCCCTGCTTAAAAACATCAAGGGCTGGCCATTTCCTGCTGGGTTGGAGTCACAACTCCACAGAGCATCCACCACCTGGCCTCAGCCTCTCTTCCTACATTCTTTCCAGTTTATCTTTTGACTCATTTAAGCTCTAGACATACTGGTTGACTGTTGCCTCTTGAACATGACTTACATTTTCATGCTTCTCTGTCTTTGCTTTATTACCTCTTCCTCTTGCAACGTCTTTCCCCTTATCATCCACGTAATGATTGTTTACCATCCTTCAAGGCCCAGGACGAATGCCACCTTATCTTAATGGTTTTCCACTATCCCGTCCAGGAAGGAACAATTGTTTCCTCATCTCTCCAACTTTAGTATTTCATATAGCTCTACGGTACTTATTATATTTTATTATAGTTATTTCTGTATAATTTTGTCTGCACCACTGGGCTAAGAGCTCTTTTAGGGCTGAGATCATTTCATTTATCTTTATACCCTCTGTTCCTGTCATATGAAGTGTCCAGAACATAACAGGTACTCCTCTTTTTGGACTCAACCAACAAACCAAATGAAAAAGTAATAGGTGTGATTTGTGATCCCCAAACTAAGTATTAGACAACTTAGGTCTAGAACTTCTGTCTTCCAGTTTCCAAACTCCTATTCTGGTGTTCTTTGCTATAGTTTATGAACACAGTTCTAGCTGCCAAAAAGTCACCTGGAGAGTTCATTAAAATATAAATTCCAGGTTACCAATCCTAGAAATTTTAATTCTATAGGTCTGTGTGGAGTCTTAGAATTCATATTTTTAAACAGGCTCCTCAGGTTTGGGTACCACCAAGTCTTATACTGTGCTATGCTACCATTTCTTAATACAATATAAAATGATTATTTTATGCTTAATGTGTTGATTTTCATTAGGTATTGGTTACACCTGGGTCCAAGCTAATAAGTTCAGGCATTTTGAAATGTGTCACAGATCTCTCAAAGATCCAAATTCAACGTAGAATCCTATGAGTTCCTAATGACTTTAAGAGGAAAAATGTAAATAATACACAGTAAAAAACAAGTTTATAAACTTCAGAGAGAACTGAAGCACATCACATATAATCTAATAGCAGAGGAACTTTAATGTGATTAGCCTTTCTTATTTTGTCATTATACATCTTTAACTACCCAAAATGCCTCTCTCTAAATCTGACCCTCACCTAGGTCCAGCCACATTATTATCAGATAATTAGATAGAGTTTTTGCGAAAAAGTCTAGTCCTTTGGTGACATATATTTGTAGCTAAAGATTAGGCTAGCTTTTTAATAAAATAAAATATTGAATAATAATTCAATATAAGAGCTATCACTTTAGCTGACTATATACCTAAAAATTGTATGTAAGAATTAGGGAAAACTCCTAAGTTTAATGACCACGTTAGCTGTGGAGATGTAAAACTGAAATCTCTATCTCCTAATATATAAGGGAGCCATAAAGTAAGGCTTAAGACTCAGGTTTAAAAAGCAGTGGTATTACACACATACACACAGTTGTTGAGTTAAAATGCTGTGATGCACTTAGTTGGCAAACATTTTATGTATTTTAAAGTTTTAAAAATAATTCAAAGCTTTAAAAGTAATTTTAATGATTTTAAAAATTAGGGCTATTCATTGTTTAAAAGATTAAAAATGTTAACCTAATTGTTTTCATTTGATTTAAACTGTTATTTTTACTTTTTTGAATCAAGTTTCCTTCTTTCCTCCAGTGCATCTTGTTCTTGTACATGGGCCAGTCCTTAGAGGTTAATATCATTCATTCATTAAAACTTACTATGAAACCTGAAATAAACCACTGGGTTTTATTTAACTCAGAGTTAAAAATCTTATGCTTATTTTCTAAAATAATATAATTGAGAAGAGAATGAATATATGACTCCAGTAAGTGAATGATCATAAATCAATCAATCATTTTTCTATCTTCTCATTACCCCTACCCTAATCCACTCAAAGGCCTGTGTAAGAGAGTCTCTTTTTTTATGCATTACACTATGTGACTTACTTTGCCACAACAGCATTTATGTGAGTCCTCACAAGTCCCAGATATTGGTCAATCTGTGCCTACACAAAGGAAAAAAAAAATAATGAGCACATTCAAAGATGATGAGGTCAAAATTTAATGTCATTGTTTGACATCATGTAGAACTTACCTGGTGCTTAACATACACTACAGGTAGAGTAAACATTGAAACCACAGCTGGGATGAAAAACAAATATAGTATTAAAATTCTGAGTTATCAATAAGAATACACTTATAGACACATTTTAATATGGTTATATGATATTATAGAATTATTTGGAATATCCAGCATTTTATTTTATTTTTTATCTCCTATTTTGAAATGCAATATCCAGCATTCTAGATAAAAGATGACAGGGCAGTTCATAGGGAAAATAAAATGACGCTGAGCCTTGTACAGGTATTTTGTAATTATTCCTAGAATTAGGATAAACTCTCCCCTCCCAAGATGAAAATGAATCTCTATCCATAGCTGCCACCGTAAACAGATCCAAATATATATATATATATATATATATATATATATACACATATTAAGCCAAAAAGAAGCCAGTTACGTCTGAAGAAAAAAAACCCTTTAGACTTAGGAATTCATTATTAGTGTGTAATATATATTACACTCTTTAATTGAACTATGATGGTAAGAGAAGTGCTCTGCATGCGGGGATCTCTGGCATTTGTTCCTAGGAATCTCTTTAAACAAACAAAAAGCTTAGAGCCTAGGAAGCAGCGTTTTCACAGAGGGTGTGAAGGAAGGCGTATACACTCTCATCTGCTCTTACCCATGAGCAGCAGGGTCAGGCCATTGAAGAGAGCGCCAACGTAGGTCAGGAGCCACATCAGGACTGCAAACTGAAGAAAGCAAGCATTATTAGCGCTCCTAAAACCCTTCCTGACAAGTAAGAATCTCATATCATTGACTTTTACTTAGAATTTGAATTTGAGTCAGAGTACATCATGATTTCAATAGTCAATGAAAGGCATTGAAAGCTCATCACAGAATCAATGAAAGGGGATCCAGTCCTTAGTTCTCTTGGAACCCTTTGGATCACTTTGTTATAAGGTTTGAGGGACTCAAGGAAATAATCTAGGCCAGGGGTCAGCAAGCTGTGGCCCTTGACCTGTTTTTGCATAGGCCCACAAGTTAATAAAGGTTTCTACATTTTTAAATGTTCAAATAAAATCAAAACAAGTGTAATATTTTCTAATATATGAAATGATATTGAATCAAATTTTCAGCGTTCAGAAGTCTATGGGCACACAGTCAAGCCCTTCCTTTTTATACGGTCTTTTTCTGCTTTTCTGCTACAATAGCAAAGTTGAAAAGGTGCCACAGATGGTGTGGCTTGCAAAGCCTAAAATATCTACCATCTGTCTCTTTATGGACAAGATTTGCTGACCCCTGTTCTGGCCCACAATTTTTACACTACAAATACAACCATGGCCTTAAAAGCACTAACGTAAGTAATTATAATTGCCCTGGTATCTCTCTTCAGTCATTATATGGCCAAGTCATTATTCCAGTAAGGCATTTTGAGGGTCAAGACCACATTTTTCACTTTTCCTTCTGCCCTTCTTTGAACAGTTACCAGACAGCTCCCGGTACAAGCCCCTGCCAGGGTGTGTATGAAGTGCTGTGGGAGCACAGAAACTTCACAACTACCTTGCCTAGGCTTCCCCAGCTCTGCTTATGGCCGCGCCGAATCACGATTGACTAACTTTGATTCTACACGTAAGTCACCAGGAGGCCAAAGCAACTTGTTCAAAGGAACCCAGCAAATTCAGTGAGAGCCCCAGGTGCCCCTGATCCTCATCAAGTGAGGGGCTGGGCATACCTCTACCCTTCAGATGGCTCAGCCTCACAGCTGTAACTATGTAAGCACACTCGGAGGTCTTACTATTAATATTAGTAGAATCTAGAGTTTCTTTCAATGCAAAAGTATATATGGTTTCCGCATTCCCTATCTAGATTTTTTATCTCAATATTCATTTTGGGAAATTGTCGGAGGAACTAAAAATGGTTTAAGGAGAGAATCTGGTGTGTTTTAAAGACTATAGAGCTAGAAGCTATGTGACCTGGGTTTGATTCCATCTCTGCCGGTGACTCACTGGGCAACCCTGGACAAATGTCTGAGCCACATTTTCATCACTGGTGCAATGAAGGGATTAGACTGGTTCATGGTGCCATACCACTGGAGGTCTTCTGACTCTAGAATATAATTAGCACTTGCTTTTTATTCTTCTTGATGTAGCAGTTTATAATATTACACCTTTAGGGAAAATAACAGTCAAGACTGTAAAGTGAACAGTTTAAGCAACTATACTTTTAAGGAATCCACCAGGTCCTGGACAAGGAAGAGCCTCCTCAGTTCCTTAAGTGTGCTGTTCACGTAGAACTGCAGACAGTCTGTGTACTTCTGAATCTGCTCCTGAGAAAGGGTGATCTCAAGCTCCAAGTAGGCTCTGTCAACAAACCATCCCCACAGAGAATTCCATCAGAGGGAATCATGAGACAGGCTGCCAAACCCCAGTAACAGCTAAGCGTTCCTACTCTCACTCTGAGGGTGAGGGCGGGTGTCATCTCTGGGGGGTTATGCCAGCCAGTGAGGGCCACAGGGCACCATACACACCTGCTTCCAGTGCACTGGGAACACAGAAAGTATGGTTCTCAGTGGAGCGTTGTGACTGTTTCTGGCTACCTAAGACACAGCATGGGTGGGCTGAAAATTCAGAGAAACCAGCTGGGACCAGAGAAAGAAAATCAGTGTCAAATCAGCTCTTTTGCTGAATTCTGCATACATGACTTCATGGAGATGAATTATCTTTTTTTAAGTAGTTGAGATAGCCCCAAATCCTAGCTGCCAACTGTTCCTCATCAGAACTCTAAGAATTCATGCTTAAATTCTGGGATTTACTTCTAGGTTTATAGAAAGAGCACTGAAAACTCAAGTGATCTGGGCCATATTAAAATACTCATGGATTCTACTGAGTGGTGTTTTTAGTAATAACATTTTTCATTAGTTCAAATGGTTAAATTTAACTCTTGAGTGGGAAAAACATGTAAAATACAAATATATAAAAATCATCCCAGCTTAAGCCTCCTCTGCTTGGCCAGCTCCTCTACAGATGTCCATCCTTCCTCTCTCCTTTCCTGCCTTCCCTCTGCTTTAAGACAGCACCTGTTATCTACCTGGAGGATATTTCTGGAGTGCTTTAAGTGCTTACTTAACTCTGTGAATTGAGATTAAAAAGAGTAAAGCAGTATTTGCCTTGAGTTTTCAGGAGAGTCACGGACTGAATATGTCTTCCCCAAATTCATGTTGAAATCTTAACCCCCAGTGTGATAGTGTTAACAGGTGGGGCCTTGGAGAGGTGATCAGATCATGAGCACACAGCCCTCATAAATGGGATTAGTGCCCTTAGAAAAGAGGCCCAAGGGAGCTTGTTCACTCCATCCCACAGTAAAAGTGAGGACACAGTGAGGACCTGGCAATCTGCAACCCAGGTGAGGGCCCTCAACAGAACCCTACCCTGCTGGCATCTTGATCTTGGATTTCCCAGCCTCCAGAACTGTGAGAAATAGATTTCTGTTGTTTATAAGGCACTCTGTCTATGGTATTTTGTTGTAGCAGCTGGCAGTGCTAACACCTCCCTCTGCCACATGTCATATATCCTCTTAGTTAGTAGATTGCCCTTTTATTTTTGTATTTCCTCCTCCTCAATGTGCAATCAAATCAGGTTCCCCAGTATAAAAATGTAGAGGAGGATACATGAGAAGACTGTTCATGAACCCTGCACCCCCGCCAGAAGGTTGGCCCTTTGGTGTTAAACTTCTAGAGAGAGCATGGAAATAAAGACCCAAATACCCTAGTTCTGGTTTTGTGCTATTTACTGGCCACCTGGCCTTGAGCATGTCACATCACTTCTCAGAAACTCAGTGTTCCCACCTGTAAATAGGGATGAAAATGCCTGCCGTGCCTTTCTCATATTGCTGAGAGGATTAAGTAATTGTTGGATTATGATTACTGTTAGTAGTAAGTACATATAAAAACTCAACAAAGCAATAAGTATTGGAATAAGAATAATCGAGTTTGTTTCAGAAATTCACCAGAAATGTTAGATATTCAAAGACAGGGTGTTAGGGGAGATTCTAAGAGGTCTTTTGGGTCTCAGAGAAACATGACTCAAGTGCATCTGTGAGCTGAAATAGAGGTGAGGGGAAAAGCCCCTGGTCAGGGGGTGAGGGTTCCTCAGCCAAGGCACTCACTTGAAAGGGTGGCCCTCGTCGGTTTTCTGCACAGCTTGCAAAACAGATTTGTAGATGCGGAAACTGATGGTGGCTGAGAGTGCGGCCAGGGCCAGGTAGGCCACGACGCTCACCACACTGAACTGGGTCAGGGAGAAGAGCAGCAGCAGGAAACTCCCAAACACGATGCCCGTCTGCTTGATGTCCCGCCAGTACAGCAGGTCAATAGCTGCAGAGGGAGACACAAAACACACCCGGCTGAGCTCCCGCAGAGCCAGCACGTGAACCACTGGGGCTCACTCCACCCAGCTGTGGGTGCTGTGGGTTCTTACCTGGCATCTGGATTCCTAAACACAAGTGAGCAGACACATGGCTATACCAAGGGCACTTACTGTCATTCTACTTTGGTTTGGAAGAGCCTTTTCCACCCTTGAGGATAATTCACAAATTCACATACAAGAAAAGACTATTGAATCTCCATTGACCATATTGTGATGGGTGTAGCTCCGTGGGCTACACCATCCATACAGTGGCCTGAATTATGTGACTTTGAAACAAACTTGAAAATATAGAGTCTGGAAGTACCACTTCACTCCACTGAACTCCAGCCTGGGTGACAGGGTGAGACTCTATCTCAAAAAAAAAAAAGAAAAAAGAAAAAAAAGAGACCCTGGAGCTGACATGTGGATTAAATCATTTTGTTCAACATGGTTTGTTGCTTACATTCTGTGATTTAAAAATCTGAAATGCAAGCTTTAAAATCTACATTGCATCCATCATTCAGTTATTACCCTCTTTCAACTTAGAAACAAAAAATTACATGCAAAAAGGTAGTTATAGTGCTTCAAATGTCATGCAAAATGGAAATACTTTAAATATGCCAGTCCCAGGTTATAAAAAAAAGCATAAAACCCTTATTTAACTATGCGAATTGATTCTCCAACTGGGGATGTGACAAATGTTTTTTTATAGAATGTTATGCCAATCAATTTTAAGGAAGAGAAGTAAGATGCAAAATTCCCATCTCACAACCAAATGTAAGTGGTAGTGCTTTGTACTGCCAGCTTCACCTGCAGTGTACCTGCAGACACCTGGTTTACAGAATTAGACTCCAGTCATTTGCTCATAGGAAGATAGAAGTGACCAGGTTGAAGAGAGCAGGGAGCTACTCCCATCTTACATGGTTGTGTAATCACCTTGAAAGAACAGTATCAAAAAAGTCACACACCCTCATGGCAATGCGAGGCAATAGAGGTTACATAAGGAATTTTTGCAGAGTAAAGTACTAACCCTCTCTTTGGCCACAGACTTACCTCAGGCTGGCTGGAGAATAAATCAGGTCTAAAAGAGTCTCTTTCATAACAGGCTGAGGATACTCCCAGTAATCTGAAGCTGGAGAGAGAATTCACTCCCCACAAACTCCCCACCCACCACCACTATCTGGTCCATCAGGGACATTAACTCAGAAAGACTCCAGTAGGCAGATCTTTGTTGGGCAAAATTTGTTCCCTTTCCTCTATAACAGTTCTGCCATTTAGGAAATAGAGAAGAAGCTCACAAGCATGTTTTGGGGATGAAACATATTTTTTTCTCTTCTGAGTAGGACTGGTCCTACAAACAGGTTTCCAGAGGCAAAAATAAAAAATAAAAAAGGGACTGTGCTCTAAAGCCTCTCTCTTCTCCTTATCCCAACCCCAGTGACACTGTCTGACCATTAGAAATTCATTCCTTTGGCCTAACCGTTTTCCATCCTGAAAGTAATTGTTACCATCTGTCTTTTTTTTTTTTTAATGCAAAGATGCTAGAATAGAATAATGCACTAAAGATTTGCTTGTCCTTAACAACAAAATATGAATGAGTTCACCAAATGATTTTTCTTTTAGAAGAGTTTGTTTAGAATGAAGCACCAAAAGCTATAATCCTTTTCAGGTGGGGAAGAGGGATCTTTTGGAAGACATGATCTGCAATAAACCCTGGAACTCTGAGAGTAGAGGGCAGAGTGGGAGAACAGGGGCTCTCCACAGAAGCCCAGCGGCTCCTGGGTTGAATGGACTGGGGAAAATAAATTGGGGCAAGCCTAGGCTAAAGGTCTAAAGCCTAGGCAGCAGGGCTGAAGGTCTTTGAGGGTCCAGGGCCTCCAGGTATTTACTCTCTTTGTGCAGGGGAGGGGTAAAGGGGAATTAAAAGGAAACTAAAGCATCCACCACTAACTGAAATGTTACCTCTTACACATCTGTTTTCATCTATTGAGCAGGAACTAAGTGCCAGGCTTTGTGCTGGGTGGTGGGGATATAAAAATAAGTGAATTATACAAAACAAACACACACTCACACAAATGGGTAAGAAATAAATGGTAATCTGTTTTATGATGCCCATACACATTTGGAAACAAATACATTATAAGACAGCATGATTTGTGCTGAAGGGGACACTCCTTAGTGTGAAGGAAGATGCTTACCCACTTGTGAGATGTGAAGGGGCTCAGAAGAGCCTGAAAGGAGTTTTCAGACAAAGAGAAGATAAAATTTGCTATTTTCAAGTGAATCCCCTCTGAATGAATTGTTTTATACCTGGTAGAAATGGCATGCCCTCTAGGGAAGCCTCCTAAATCTCCAACCACGAGGCCACCTGCTCAAGAAGTCTGTGAATGCCAGGTACTTCATGGACTTTCCTTGAAGAAACTGTGGGCAGAAAGCATTAGCTAAGTAACAGGAGTTTGGTGTAGTCATCTCTTAGCACGTTTTTCAATTACTTGCTAAGATTGCAGGAGG
This sequence comes from Colobus angolensis palliatus, assembly GCF_000951035.1. Classification (NCBI taxonomy): domain Eukaryota; kingdom Metazoa; phylum Chordata; class Mammalia; order Primates; family Cercopithecidae; genus Colobus; species Colobus angolensis. The sequence continues at coordinate 8,060,091 of NW_012119265.1, forward strand.
TTTCTAAGAAGGAGGTTAACAAAAGGACTGTTATCTTGAAACAATAGGCTGTTGATTCTGGATACTTTGTAATAAGATTATCTATTTACATTGATTCAGAAATGTTCAAAGCACTTTCATATGTTATCTCACTGAAACCTCAAAATAAACTCCATTATATAGGTATGTAACAGGTAAGGAAACTAAACCTTTAGAAACTTGTAAAACCACGTTTGCAAAATTATGACTGAGACAGTGAATGAGATCTAATTTAACTAACTCTACCTTGCTTCTAACCTCCAAGCTGTCCTTGTTCATTCCGAGGCATAGGCTCAACTAACTTTAGGAGAAATTTAGTTTATACTTTAAACAAAGATGGTAACAGCCCTTTCCCAAAGCAGACCTCCTTCTTGTCTGGGAACTAGATTGCCTTTTAGGACTAACATTAGCCATAAGATGAGAAATTATGGTTTAGGAGTCATGCAGCAGGAGGCTACAAGATTCTGGCCCTCCCTAAACTGCTCCTAAGATCAGTGCTTGAGATATTTTGCAGACCCTGCACTCGATGGATAAGCTGGTTCCACTCAGATCAATAAACTGGCTCATCTGATCCTGTGGCTCCCACCCAGGAACTGACTGAGCACAAGAAGATAGCTTTGACTCCCTATGATTTCATCTCTGACCAATCAGCACTGCTGGCTCACTGGCTTTCCCTCACCCGCAAAGTTATCCTTAAAAACTCGGCTCCCTGAATGCTCAGAGAGACTGATTTGAGTCATAATAAAACTTGGTTCTCCCACACAGCTGACTCTGTGTGAAGTACTCTTTCTCTATTGCAATTCCCCTGTCTTGATGAATTAGCTCTGTCTAGACAGCGGGCAAGGTCCTTGGGCAATTACAAATTTGGGGGCTCATCCAGGATTGCTCTTGTGGCTACCTGCCTATGGTTCAGTGGCCCCCCTCCAGTGATGGATCCAGAAGCCAGCCCAAGTGGCCTCCTAGTTCTCTTGGACTGGGGGCTGACTCTGGTATTCTTTCAACTGGTGTGGCACTGCTGACCCAATGTGCATAGGTTTAATTGCAATGGAGAAATAGTCCTGTGGAGATGTCCTTTAACTGTTGCCTTATCACAGCATGACTTAAGTCCCATGGTGGGGTGTCTGTCTGTAGCCCCACTGCAGGGTGTCCAGATTGGTGAGTATCCTAGGTGCTGCCAATGCCTCCTTTCTTCTCCTGACTGGTAATGTAGCCCTGTGGTGGGTGTCTGTAGCCCCATTGTGGAGTGTCTGTTTCTAGCTCCACCATGGGGTGTCTGTGTCTGTAGCCTCATTGCAGGGAGTCTGTTTGGCTCCTGGGGGAGGGGGTCTCAGTTGGTTCTTTCTAACTAGTATGAAGAGTTCTGGTTTGGGAGACTTCTCAATCAGGAAGATTTCGAGAAAGTTTCTCAGACAGAGAATAGGAGGATAGTTTGGAAGGGATACTCTTGGAGTTCTTGGTTAGGGATCTAATTTGGAAGGCCTTCTGTCCATCTCCTCTTTGTGTGTGTTTGTATATGTGGAAGGGATCTCAGAGGGGGTTGCTGATGGAAATCCAGCAGGACTAACTCAGAGAACCGTCCTTATTTGGTCACATTCCATGAGCCCTAAAGAATGAGCCCCAACAGGCTTCTTGGGGTGACTATCTGCTTTTTGCCTTGCCCAGAGACCCCATGGTGAATTACCATTTGGAGGTCATCTGTCCTTACCTGGAGTGGATTAAAGACAACAGGGACCAAAGGGAAAAAGTTTGAGCTTTTCCAGGCTGATACTGGGTACTGAAGAGGTGACTAATGTCTGTTTTGTTATGTTTATTTTGCCAGGATGGAAAATGTTAATTTGGTTCCTCATGCAGCCTACTGGGCAGCATCTTGCAAATTAAGAATCTTGCCTGTGGTTCCATAAAACAGTAAAGGGTGATTTTCTCTTGCAAAGTGGCTGGAACCCCCCTGTTATAGCACAAGTGAGCAGGGTCATCAGAAGCTACTCCATTCTTCTGAAAGCTGCAGAGAAAGGGGACCCAGAAACCTGGTATGCCAGCAAAAAGAGTAAGAAATTCTTACCAGCCAACTTTCTGGTCTGTCTCTCTCTGTCTCTCTCTCTGGGTAAAACAGTAAACTATTGGTCTTCTCTGCAAGGGTTTGATTAATAGAAAAAAGGATTTGTGAAACTAGTCTTAGGCTATAGCAAATGTTGTGAACTTTGTGCTAAAAATTTGTCTTTCTGTATTCTGTAATGGAGAGAGGGATATCACAGGATATAAAATGTGGGTTTACAACCCCTATAAGCCTGCTTTTCAAGCCAGCTTTGCAGGCTGCTCAGTTAACAAACTTTGCTACAGGTCCCTGAAACCAATACTGTATAAAATTTCTCTGTCTTGTTTTGTGTCCTTAAGAGCTTAACCTTGTGACCACGTAGGGATACTTTCTTTTGGTTTCCACCATCCAGAGGACAGGAATTTTGGGGTTCATGTCATAGTTAGTCCTAAAAATTTTTCTTTGGGCAGTTAAAAGCTTTCCAAGCTTGAAATTGGCTTCTCTAGGCTCCTTCTGGGAAAAGGAATAGAAGTTGCTCAATGCTGTATAGCTCAGTAGCTACGGCTTTATCTTTTGATGGTGGCCTGGGTTCAATTGTTGGCTTCTGGAATAATTCCTTTCTGGTTTATTTGTGTAATTTTGCCATTTATTGAGTTTCCCCTCCCCCCATTCATAGCTTCTAATTTCCTCTCTTCAATTTTCCTTTCTTTGAACTACCTTGTGGAAATTCTAAATCTTGTAAAACAATAAACTGTTTACCATGTCTTTGAAGCACCTAGGAGGTTACCTTTGGTAAAGTTCAGAAGGTAAAAATATTGGCCACCTGGTGTAGCTAACGTCAGGTAATAAGAGATTTGAAAGGATTTCTTTTTTAAAGAGCACTATGGTTCAAAGTCAGTTTAATTAAAAGTGGATAAACAAGCTATAGATTGATTGATTTATTTATCATTTTTTGACATGGAGTCTCGTTCTGTCACCCAAGTTGGAGTGCAGTGGCGTGATCTCAGCTCACTGCAACTTCTGTGTCCTGGGTTCAAGTGATTCTCTTGCCTCAGCCTCCCAAGTAGCTAGGACTATAGGCGCGCACAACCACGCCTGCATAATTTTTTGTATTTGTAGTAGAGACGGGGTTTCACCATGTTGGCCAGACTGATCTTGAACTCCTGATCTTGTGATCCACCTCCCTCGGCCTCCCAAAGTGCTGGGATTACAGGTGTGAGCCACCATGCCCAGCCTATAGATATATTTAAAAAGCCTTTATGTTTTTCTCTTCTTGGAACTTGTTTTTCTCGAAAAAGGTTTTTTCTTCTCAGTTGACTGTGTTATTTTTCTCCATTTTTTTGGTCTTGCCCCTCTTAATGCACACACGAGAGGCCCTGAGATAACTTCTGGTAGCCTGGGACTCATAGGGAAAAGCAGAGGAGGCACCACAGATCCTGTTTTGGAAAGAAAAGCCTCTGTTTCCCTCATAAAACCCCAGGAATTAAAAGCACATAAATCCCTCTCAAAATTAAAGGCTCTGCTCTGTTTTGAATCGTGTTATCTGATGGTTTTGAGTTTTGGGGGTATCAGAAATCACTTCATATTATGATAATTAGGTAGGAAATATAAAGGATGGCTAACAGTAGTTATGGAGGGATACTTAATGCTTTGCACACTTGGATCAGAGAAGCATGCTCTTGGCAACTTGGAAGATAAGCAAAGGTCCCCACACCCTCCACTGGGAGATAAGACTCCCAGGAGAGATGGGCTGATTACAAAATGGGCTGATTGACTTTGCCTTACCTTGCAATAAAATGCAGAGTAGAAGCATTGTGCTGTCTTCTCCTGAGTATTTTCCTCCTTTGGGGGATCCAGGATCCAGTATAAAATGGCACCTTTAATTTGGGGGATCTGTCTTTGCCTTCAGCTGCTTATATGCTGCTTATTTGGCCCTAGAAATTCATGTTTTCCTGGCCTTGCTCCTCCAAGGGCTCCACCCTGAAGCCAGTTATCCAATTAAGAAACTGGCAAATGAAAAATTTCACAAGTGCTGAATCTCCTGTCTGTGTATTTATATGTGTTGCATGTTTATATATAAAAAAGCTCTAATTGGCTTAGAAACATAAGTGCTTAAATCAAATATTTTGTCAGAAAAATAGAAACTTTAATGCCGTTTTGTTCACGTGACTAGGAATCTTTTGGGAATAAAGACAGTTTTAAAGATTATTGGTAAAATAAAATGTCTTGAAAATGTAGACATTTGGTCTAAATTAAGGTCAAATATCAAATTTGCTAAATGCTTTAAGGTCAAGCTGTTTCTTTGACTTTTGAAAATTGTTTGATTTACGTACTTTGGAGCAGATTATAGATAAGGCCTGGGGACATACAGAAAGCCATATCCTTTAGCTACGCTAAAAGGAGTCCGATCTTATCTTCGTTTCTGTCTGATGTCCTAGGCTCCACCCTTAGAAGATAATTAAAATCTCTTATCAGGTTTTTCACTAAAAATCAAAGTTGCTAAGAGTTAACATTGTAATACGAAGTTGAGACCACTGAAGAAACAGTTGTACATACAAGGTAGGTAGGGAATGTGTTTTTGGTAAAAGACTGTAAGAAGGCATGGGAATATAGCTTTTGTTAAAGGGAATGTAATTTTGTCTAGTTCAGAGGGTATTAAAAATTGTCTGAACCTAAAAGAGTAACAGAACAAAACTGAAGGCTTAAGCAAAGTGAAAGAGTTTGTAAAGGGTTAATCTTGTAAAAATTCTGTGGATATAAACAAGTTGGCTCATATTTAAAAGAAATTATTTAGCTTTTTTCCTTAGATTCAAACATTAAAATCAGCTGGGCATGACAGCTCATACCTGTAATCCCAGCACTTTGGGAGGATGAGGCTGGCAGATCACCTGAGGTCAGTAGTTTGAGACCAGCCTGAAAAACGTGGAGAAACCCCGTCTCTACTAAAAATGCAAAATTAGTCAAGTGTGGTAGCGCACGCCTGTGATCCCAGCTACTCGGGAGGCTGAGGCAGGAGAATCACTTGAACCTGGGAGGCGGAGGTTGTGAGCAGAGAGTGCACCATTGCACTCCAGCTTGGGCAACAAGAGTGAAACTCCATCTCAAAACAAACAAAACAACAACAACAAAAAACATCAAAATCATACTGATGTGGGGCCTGAATCTGGGCCCCTGTGTCTAAATAATAGGGCTTTCTTAGAAAATTGATCTGCTGTTTAATGGAAAATTGTAAAGGGTTCTAAAGGGTTTATGAAAATCTTATCCTATGGTCAAACTAATTAAAACTGAATAAAGGTACAAAATTTTATCTAAAAACACTAGCTTTAAAATTAATGGTGCACTAATGCAAACATGAAATATGTTTTTCTCTCTTTTAAAGATGATTTTTATGTAATGTTAAAAAATAATAAAAGGGTCTTGTTTTCTCCTTTGGGTAAATGGCAGGGAATAAAAGGAGGAAAGAAGAGAAGAGATGGATCTAGTTGGCCTCATGCTATCTTCATTGCATGTTGTTTGGAAAGCTAAGTCTCCTCTATCAGAGTGAAGGTTTTTCTTTTTTAAAGAATTTTTTGGAGTTATCATTTTGGCCAAATGAATTACTTATGGATTCTAATTTGTGATAACCTGGGATTCTAATTTGTGATAACCAGCGTTTTAAACTTTTGATATTTAACAAACTTTCCAACATCAAATTATAAATTATGTCTCTTTTTCTACCTAATATTTTAGATGTTAGGTCCTCTAAAGTCCAAAAACAACATTTGGCTTATTTAGTACAAAAATCACACAGAAAGCATTGTCAAATATGAAATGGCATTTGGCTTTCTTTGGTCTATATTTGTGAAAATGTGTTATTGGTATATGCTCTGAAATTATGTAAAACCCCTGTAATTCTAATATAACTTAGTATATGTTATCAGTAATCATCCTAATTATTATGTTAACAGACTGTGTGCCTCAGAGGTAACAAATTTTCTTGTCAATCGTATCTTTAACTGTGGCTGCCTTAAAATATTTTTATCATCCACAGACAATTGTCTCGTTTTGGTAAAAATTGTTCTATAATCAGCTATCAAATTTAACAGGTGCTCTAAAATACCACACTGGAGATTGTGACATTAAAATAGAGGAAAATGTTTCAAATAGAAGAGTAAGTGGTGCTTGGTTTACTTTGGACTTTATTTATATAAATGTTATTAGTATGTGTTCCAAAATTATGGGAAACTTCTATAATGTTGATTATAATTTAGTGTACATTATTAATAATTATAATTGTTATGTAAAATTGTTGTATGCCACAGAAGTAACCAAATACCTAGTTAATTGTAGCTTTAATAGTGGCTATAGACTTTTGTCATCCACAGACATTTTGTCTTGCTTTGATCCTTTTCAAAAGGCAATTTATAATCAGATATAAGACTCTTAAGTGTAGTCTCAAATAACTTTAAAAATTGTGCTATTGAAAGAGAGGAAAATAACAAACTTTAAGGGCTCTCATGGAAAGTTATTGTGTTAAACATTGCTAAACCTTTTGTTTTCAGAGTCAAGAGAACCTATTTCTTTTGAGCTATTTGCAACTTTTAACAAGTGAATAAAATATACTCTTATAAACAAAATTTGGAGCACATTTGTTCCTCTCTACCTAATGTCTCCAAAATTTGGAAACTATTTGTGAATATTATCAATTTATGGAAGTATAGTTAATTGCGTAAGTGTAATAAGAATCTGTTTTCTTTTCTAACAGGACACAAATGGAGAAACTGGTTATTTTACCAAGGCTTTAACTGGAATGGCATGCTTCCTTTAAAGAATCAAAGTTGACTTAAAAAGCCAATTAAAGCCCGTTGGGGAATCTGGTCTCATACCTTGTCCACAGTGTCCCTGTACAAGGTTCCTGACCTGTGGTAAGTAAAGAACGTCATTTTATAACAGGCCCAGGAACCCCAAGTTATCTTGGGACTTCAAGAGAAGAGGAATTTTTCCCACCTCATAGGTATTAAAGGGTACAAACCTATTGCTGGGCTCGGCTTTTAAAAAGTACTATTGAAAGTTCTTCATGGAAGAGAGTTCTATCAAAGCCAATTAAAAAAGCCTACATGAAAAATAATTACTCTTGCTGTACTTTATGCAAATAATCAGGCCAAGTACAGTAAGAGTAAAATTTATTTTATAAACAAATCATTTCTCTCATAATTTGTTTTTAACAAAAATGGTGACGAGAGAGAAAAATTATACTTCAAAAGAAAAACTATAATACACTGTTGTTAGCTGTTCTTGAGTTTTTTTCCTGCAGTTTAAACTAAATTCTAAATTCTTTGTGGGTTAGAAGTCCCCAAACTAACGCTTTCAAACCTTTGCTTTTAAAACTGGGAATTGTACTCCTCATCTTAGAACTCATTATTTACCTTATACGAGGCTGTTCACTTAAACACTGTAGTAAAACTATAAATAAGAGTACTGTTTTTGCCATTCAAGCCTTGAAATCCCAGCCAGGCCTATATGAATACACTCAGATAGTTGCAAAGCAGTTCTACTCTTCTCACCTTGGGGTTCACTCCCATTCCTACTCATCCCCTGTCAGCCGGAAAAAGCCAGAGCAGTCAACGGCCTTTTCCCATCTTCACAGCCCACTCCTTAAGATTAAGGTGTTATAAAACCCAAAGGGAAGGACTGAAACCACCTTTGCAAAATTATGACTGAGACAGCGAAAGAGATCTAACTTAACTAACTCCATCTTGCTTCTAAACTCCAGGCTGTCTTTGTTCATTCCTGGGTGTAGGCTGAACTAACTCTGGAAGAAACTTAGTTTATAGTTTAAACCAAGATGGTAACAGCCCTTTCCCAAAGCACACCTCCTTCTTGCCTGGGAACTAGATTGCCTTTGTAAGACTAACATTAGCCATAAGATGAGAAATTATGGTTTAGGAGTCATGCAGCTGGAGGCTACAAGTCTGACCCTCCCTAAACTGCTCCTAAGATCAGTGCTTGAGATATTTTGTAGACCCTGCACTTGATGGATCAGCTGGCACCACCTAGATCAATAAACTGGCTCATCTGATCTTATGGCCCCTACCCAGGAACTGACTGAGCACAAGAAGACAGCTTTGAATCCCTATGCTATCATCCCTGAGCAATCAGCACTTCTGGCTCACTGACTTCCCCCAACCCACAAAGTTATCCTTAAAAACTCTGCTCCCTGAATGCTCGGAGAGACTAATTTGAATTACTCTTTCTCTATTGCAGTTCTCGTCTTGATGAATCAGCTCGTCTAGGCAGCAGGCAAGGTGAACCCCTTGGGTGGTTACTCTTGTATCTTGGCTAGTTAATAGGAGAATCAGGATCAAACCCTAAATCTGATGCTTTTTCCAAAACAAAATAGTTGCCTCTCTCACATTACATGTTAAATGTCCCCAAAAGTTATGTAAAATTCGTTTAGGGAAATCTGATTATATTTAAAACTGCTTTTAGAACTAGATATTTAAAGAGAAATTTCTTTGGGTAAAAAGTCATTTCAGTATTAAAAAGTTATTGATCACCTATTATCTAAGTAAGCACAGGAATGAAGAAATCCTAAAATTTGGATCCTGCTTTTAAGGAACTTTAGGTCTAGCTGAGAAGATTGAACAATCTTTTAACAAATGTTGTCTCAATGCCAACACATCTTGTACTGTTGTAGGTGGCAAAAGTTGAATTTGCGGAAGAGATAGTACTAGAATCGACGTAGAAAGAGGATGTGGGATGGTATGTGAGTGTGGCAGACAATTTGTTAAGGAGATGGGGTGGATAAAAGGAAATATTACAAAGGATTAGTTGACAAGAATGGTAACTAACTGTGGGAGAAACGAGGAAGAGCTAATTAAGGGTGAAAACAACATTTTAAAGCTGGGTGATTGAGTAATTAGTATCACTGCCAAAAACAGGAAATCTGAGGGTGAACTGGTTTGGGGAAAAACTGACACTTGTCTTTAAATCTCTGGATTCTGACATGATGACATCTAAGCAGGGCATTCTGACACAGCCTGGGGCAGAGATGAGATCAGAGATGAAATGAGGCTGACAACTGCACACACTACTAATTGTTTTAAAAGCTTAGAAGTTAAATGACTTGCTCTTTAGGCTCTGTCACAGTAGCCCTGAGTTAACATGGTCCTTAATATCATATATCCAATGATATTCAGATGAATATGTACAGTAGGCCATTGGAAATGCAGGGCTAAAATTTAGTACAGGAGGCTGAATATTTACTTTTGGGTGTATTCTACATGGATATGATGACTGCAGCCATGAGAGTGGAAGAAATCTCCAATGGAGTGAAGGCTAAGGGATGCAGTCTAGGATGAAACCAAAGGAATAAGTGGGTCCATAGAAAAGAGAGGTCCACCTGTTAGAAAGGACCCCACAATAGTGTAGGTTATGGCAGCTAAGGAGAAGTCCATTACCCAGAAGAAAGGGGTAAGTAAGCTACAGTGTGGAATGCTGTAGACATAACAAGGAAATGGAAATGTAGAAAGGACCACTGGATTTGGAGACTTAAAGGAAGGTCATTCATAACCTTGCAAGGGGCAGTGTTAGGAGTAGTGGGGATGGAAGCCTTATTGCAAGGGGCTGGGTGGGGGGAAGTTCAAAGTAAAAAAGAGGATGATAGTTTGGGGAGGAGTAGCAACAAGTAAACCTTTAGGCTGAGCAAAACCCAGGAATGTTAGTGGGAAGGGAGGGGTGAAGATTTTGGAAAACAGATGTGCTGAAGCAAAGTCTCCACGAAGGAAGGAAAAAATGGAATTAATCACAGTTGTTTTCAAAGAAGGAAGAAAAGAGATAGGTAAAGATGGAAGGACATTTTGGGAAGTTATAGGTGTGGCCACAGATATGTGTTGAGGTGGAATGGAAATAACTTCAAGTGGTAAAATAATATAGCAAGGGAAATTAACTTGAATTTTCCCTGGAAAATGAGTCATGAGGTTCCTGAGACTAAGTAGATTAATGGTGGGACTCGAAGAGGGTACGAAAAGTCAAGGCTTGCATTGTCCAGTACAGTAGCAAAGAGTCACATAAGGCTACTGGGTGTGTGAAATGGGGCTAGTCTCAAATGAGATGTTCTGTAGTGTCAACTACATACTGGATCTTAGACTTAGTACAAAAAAGGATGTAAAATATCTCATTAATGCTTTTTGTATTGACATGTTGAAAGGCTAATACTTTTGATCTATTAATATAATATATAATCAAAATGAATTTTACCTGTTTCTTCTTTTTAATGTGGCTATTAGAGTATTTATATTTGTGGCTTATATTCCTACTAAATAGTGCTGGTTTAGAAAAATACAATAAGGCTTCAAAAAGGAATGAATAAATGGACCGCCAAAAAGTGAAGAGGGCTTGGTTAAAGTCAAGGGTTTCTTGGGGATCCATTCAATAGAATTAGGTCCTGAATGTTCTGATCAATGGGTGGTGGGGCTGGTCCAGGGCTGTGAAGAGGCACAAGGAGCATGATCAGAGGACTCTAAGGTCCAGCAGGACAGAAATGAAATGAACAACCCTAGGGTTCAGGCTGGAAATGACGGACAGTCTAGATGGCTGGTGACTGATAGACTGGGAGAGTGGCAATGGCCATGTGTGGTCAGAGTGCCAGGAAATGGCCCGAAGTTCTGATGATTCAGCGGGAAGGGTAGGAGGTGATGGGATCAGAGTAGAGAATTTCTGCATTCCAAATCTGCTGTGTAAATGCCAATTTTTCACATTTTGATTTTGCTTAGAGTGATATCAACTTGTGTAGGAAGCTTTATAGTACCCAATCCAGAAGAGTAGGTATTTGAATAAAGATTCCTTAGAACCCAAGTAAGAAAAATATAACTCTGTTACTGGAATGAATTACCCCTGGTGGTCTTCTGGTATAACAAAGTACGATCAGCTTTTCTCTTTTAATATCCTCCTAATGCAGAAAAGCCAGGCAAGAGTTTTAACATCTGAGTGTACATTAACTAAGAATACTTACTAGGACAGGCATATTACTATATTGCTTTGCCAGTTGTAAAAATTAAAGCTACTTTGCTAAAAACTGAGGAGAAACACATTGCCTTTGAAATGAGAGATCAGTATGTCCTGTCAATCTGATAAATGGACTGGGCTTGGTGATCATCATGGTCCTCAAACCACAGCTATGAGCACACACACTGCAGCCTGCCTGGGACTGTCTTAGAATAAATTTGGCCAAAAGTGAAGTGGCAGATTTGAAGAATTCTAACATCAAATGTTGAAACCAGTGCTCCCTTTATTTCTAGAATCCAATCAATAACAAAAGAAGAATAACAGAAGTGATCCAAGGTTTGAATTAACAGCTAAGTGGAAATTAAATCCTACGTCAAGTTTCTAGAAACTCCTTTGCCATAGTCCAAATTTTTGTTTTGGTAAAAATATTTTAAATGCATTCAAATGACCCAATAGTGGCTACACTATTCAGAAAGTTTATTAAAAATGTATGAACTGAAAAGACAAGTAGTGCCGCTATTTATATTTTATTTATAAGGCAAAAAATGTGATATAAGTGGATAATATAAAATGGTAATAAATTATGCATAATTATCTGCATTATGGTACCATATTCTTAACTGTGTAATTTTATTCCATTTTGGTCCAGAAAATATTTCAGGCAGCACTACACCACTTGCTATGTGACAAGTTAATGTTACTTTTTCAAAGGTCAAGTGAGGCCACGCCCAGTGGCTCACGCCTGTAACCCCAGCACACTGGGAGGCTGAGGCGGGCGGATCACCTGAGGTCAAGAGTTTGAGACCAGCCTGGCCAACATGGTGAAACCCTGCCTCTACTAAATATATA
>NW_012119265.1:8072024-8090331 GCF_000951035.1 Colobus angolensis palliatus
ATATATATATATATATATCAGCTGGGCATGGTGGCAGATGCCTGTGATCCCAGCTACTTGGGAGGCTGAGGCAGGAGAATCACTTGAACCCGGGAGGTAGAGGTTGCGGTGGGCCGAGATTAAGCCACTGCACTCTAGCCTGGGCGACGGAGCAACAGTCCATCTCTAAATAAATAAATAAATAAATAAATAAATAAATAAATAAATAAATAAATGCCAAGTGAGAAAATGTGAGAGGTTCCTGTTCATTAATAATATCAGCATTTCAACAAAAGGACTGTTGAAAAATGACATGCTGTTGAAATTTATTTTTTAGCAAGCTTCCAATGATTTAACTATAATAATTGACTACTTTGTGGACAGAGTAAGAAGGCTACACAAACCTCAGTTGTTTCCAACCCAGGGTCCAAAGCAGTGATTAAGAGTCAGTTTTTTTCTGACTGATTTTCACGAAGGAAACCAAATATCACCACAAAATGTTAACAAGAAAAAATAGAAGTAATTTTTCCTACTTTAATCTTCCCTCGTTTGACATTAAACTGGAGAAAGAAAACAGAAGTAGATGTAATAAAATACTTTAACATAGAGACCTTCAAAGATGACATCTTCTACTCATGAGTTTCATTTACCAGGATAAGATCCCACATCAGTTGAAGGTTCACATGGTAATCTAGGAGCCCTGAGCCCAGAGGGAAAACTGCTGGCAGGGACTTTTGCTAGTAAGACACCTATGATTTCATTTTCCAGGCCCTTCCCTCACACCTCCTAACTACAACCTATGTGACTGTCAAGAGAAAAATGCCAACACGATTTCTAGACTCTTATGTAATTCTGTGGATGTTTTGAAAGGAAAGACACATTAAGCCTGGTGCTTGCTATAGATAGTAAAAGAGCATAGCATTTAATCCACCACTTTAAATGAGCTTTGGTGGAACAAAGGAAAATGAAGGATTTGAGTGTCAAAGCCACAGCCAACAGCAATCTCTGCTGCTTTTCTTCCATGAGAGACAAAAGGAATTACACTATTCCTGAATGGCTACTCCTCGGGCTGGACTGAAGGCAAAAACTACTTTATCCTTATGGAGGCTTAACATTTTCCTTGGTTAGAAATGAATATGATTCCTGTTTGTTAGGTCTAACCACTAGGACTAGAACATTCCCATTCTTTCCAAGCTGTCAGGTTAACATAATGATGTGTAAACCCTTGGTGACCATGGTGGGATGGGCCTGCCCAGGAAGTGAAACAGCAGGGCCTGAGTATTTCAGACAGTTGGGCAAGCTCCTCCTCCTCCTAGATCTCTTGCAAAGCCAAGGCTCACTTGGAGGGATCTTCACAGGATAACCGGGAACAAAGGAAGAGATGGTCACAGGGAGGAAAAGACAGGCTTTGGGAATGTGATAGTTGAGGCATGAAGAAAGAATTTTGAGATACTCAAGAATGACTATCTTCATGTACTTTTTCTTTCCTTAAGCTTTTTGACCTCCTCAAAATACAAATTGTTCAGTTGGTCTGTTGGTCATCAACCATGATTAGCCACAAAATCTTAAGATCGTGTCACCCCTTCTTAAAACCCATCATTGTAGTGGAATAGAAAAGGACCACGAGATAGACAGCTGTTGGTTCCTTTTTAAAAAAATGAATACATTTAAAATTTGGGCCAAGATGACAACAGCAAAAATATTTCTTCAACTAAAAAGACAAAAGGATTGATTTCTCATTGTACCTCTGTTCCATTCAATAAAATATCATGTTCTTCTTGACGCCAATTATTACCAAATTTGAAATCTGCCAATCTGCAGTTTGGTGAACTATTTCTGAAGAAAGGAGATAAAATATGACTACATTTAAAGCATTTTCTTTGTAAAATGGGTACAACTGCGATACATTCTAAAAATTAAAACCTGTAGTTGTGAGTTTCATTTGTTCAACGTTAACACCAGCTTTATCAAAGAGCTCAAGAGTAATGCTGAAATTATGCTTTTTCCTTTGGCAACATATAAAATAAGGAAGAATTTAGAATTTTATTTCATGAAGCAATAAAATAACTTTGCTCAGCTTGAACTTAAAGACACAGCTCAAACATATTTTGGAAAAATAGCACACTATACTTTTAAGTTTTAAAACTCCTAACAATCTTCTAATTTGAAATATATGCTGTCAGTTTGGAAAATAATTTTAATTATCAAGATTTTAAAGTAGTTAGAATTATTAACTGTCACCTAGGCAGAAGATGGCTTTTAAAGAATCATTGTCAAATTCCTAGCTTTCAAATTATGAACTTAATTATAAGGCGGCCATATTTCTTTGAATGGCTGTGTGTCTTTTTTTTTTTTTTGAGAAGGAGTCTTGCTCTGTTGCCCAGGCTGGAGTGCAATGGCGTGATTTCAGCTCACTGCAACCTCTGCCCCCTGGGTTCAAGCAATTCTCCTGCCTCAGCCTCCCGAGTAGCTAGGACTACAGGCGTGTATCACCACGCCTGACTAACTTTTGTATTTTTAGTAGAGATTAAGTTTCACCATGTTGCCCACACTGATCTTGAACTTCTGACCTCAGATGGTCCACCTACCTCGGCCTCCCAAAGTGCTGGGATTACAGGCGTGAGCCAACTGTGCCTGGACTGTACTTTCATAAGAACTAGAAAGGTGACAGTGTATCAACAATACATGGGTGCAAACATGCACACAACTTAAGAGGAGGATGGGAAATTTGCCTGTGACAAACATTTAATTATTTTAAAAAGTGGTATTCTGAAAGCTAACTACTCAAGGCCTAACTCATAATAGATCTGGTTTTGTTGGATTCAGTGGATTTTAGAATTTAATTCTATTATAAGGTAATTTAAAATATATCAATTTCTTCACATTCTGTTCCAGAACATATTAACTGGTCTACAGATGAGAAATAATTGTATACAGATTATGATTTCAAATATAAGGGAGGGAGAGAAGGAGGGAAAGAGAGACTTTTTAAAAATGATGAAGAAGGAAGGGCCTGGTAACTATAATGGAAGATTTCATCCATAATCCCTATTGATATATAGTAATCATAATACTTTTATCATGGAATAGTAGGATTATCGTTTTTTAATGAAAGAAGTATTCACAGAAATCTGAGAAAAATAATACAGTTGAAGATGTAAATTTAGATCGGCATTTTTGTCAACTTTTCTAACCCATAATGCATCTTTAAAAAAAATGTTGGACACTGCAGAGCGTCCATCTGTAGGTCTAAAACTGCAACATGTAACTAAAAATGATTCAAACCTTTTGATGTTTATCATAGTCTTTTTCTCAATTTCCAGGAAGGAAAAGCTCATATAATAAAGAAACATGTATCTGAAGTTTCACAATTCTTTCAATTTCATGTCCACTTCTTCTGTTAAATTATTCTAAATACTTTTTGTAATATATTCAATCTTATTTTATAAACACTGTTTTTGTTGCCTACCTAGCCCTAGATTTTTATGCAATATCTAGATAATATTCATCAAATCTTAACAATGATTAACTCTGGGTGGTAGGATTTTGGGTAATTAGTGGCTTTATTTGAAACTCTCTTTGTACAAATGAAAATGTTCGTAATGTGCCTTCCTCATTTTTAGAAAAAATAAAGCCATTATTCCCCTCCCAGAGCTCGAAATCTTTCCTTAAAAAGTTTCTCTTGAAAATGTTAATACATTTTGAAAAAGAACTTTATTTTTCAATGGAGTAATTGATTACCTACTTTTGGGATATTATCTGCATAATAAGAGTTTGGTTTCACTAAGGGGGAAAAAAAATCCCCATCTCCCCAGCTAAGGCAGTTTTCCCATTGGATCCCATAAGAATCTTCCGAGCCAGGCAGTTTGCAAATGTTAATATTTGTACAATATTTCAATAATAATGGATCTAAAAATGCTGATTTTGATAAAAGGTGATATTAGTCTGCCTTTATGTGTATGTGTAAAATGTCTTTCCCAAATACTATTCCCAAAGGCATGCATTTTTTTTTCATTTACTGTAGCTAAAACAGATTATTTTCCTCTGTGTGTTCTGGAATGCTTAGCTCTTTAACGTTTCAGACTAGCTCCTTTCAGAACAGATTATCCTGAAGTGTTTCCAGGAGCACTGTAGACCAGCATAAAAGTTTCAAAATATTTTGTAAAAAAAGATTGCCTTTAGGTTATGCTCTCTGGAAACTGTTTCATCTTTCATCAATAACTTACATTCTGGCAATCTGTAACTACAAAATGCTGCCGCACAGAGTAAAGTGGGAGGTGACTTTTAGTCCCAGGCACACATGTATCAATCCACCATATAAGACTAAGCATCATATCAGGTGAATTTGTTGAGTACAGTGAGGTCTGGGGAGAAAAAATGATCTTTAGAGAACAAACAGAATCCGTGAATGCATGGTTCTTATCAAATTTTGTTCCCCTAGTACAACACCATTTGGATTTGGGTAGTATAGTAGAAGTGTTAAAAGTATAGGCTTCATGATCAGAATGTACTGTGTTCAGAACCCAGTTACATCCTGGGGCAAACTGCTGCCCCTCTCATTCTTAAATCCCTTAGTTACTTATAACATGAGAGTAATAAAAAAAGTCTCACAGAGGCTTAATTAAAGCAGGTATGTAACAAGAGCTTAGGATAGCAACTGGCACATAGCTAATATTTACAGAGAATTTAGAATGATGAATTGATGATGGTGGTGATGACAGTGACAACCATGGTATAAATTGGTCAAGATCACAGCCTTGCTGCTAAATTTTGCTGTATTTGTAAAGATTAGAATGTCTGTGAAAATATCTCAGATGAGGTAGATGAGAGTTCATTGTCTCTAACTTAGCATTAGTAAGATAGGCAGTGAGTGCTGAGATGGGAGGAGTTATGGATTTGAAGCCAAGACAATCACCTTTTACTACACAATTTGCTACCAAAAAGCCTTGGGCAAGTCAGTTAACTTCTGAGCCTCATAATGTCCAAGAGTAAACTGAAAAGCTCAAATGAGAATACATGTGCCAAATGAGGACTTGTAAATGTGAAGGGGTTATTAAGCCCATAGAATCACCATTACATAGATAATTTAAACCTTTAGAAAAATCAATGAGGAAAAAGCCATCAACCTCAGAGGCAGAAGGTGGAGCAGTGGGAAGTGAGGGTCTGTGGAGATAGCACAGGCTTGCAGCCAGCCCCTGGCATTACTATCTGTGTGCCCTTAGGCATCCTCTCCAAATGAGGACAATAATAAAACTTACACCGCACAGGTTTTGTGGGGACTAAATGCAGTAATTCAAACAAACCACTCAGTAAAAGAGTCCTGGAAATAGTAGGATGGTACTGATCTGTAAGATTATTATCTATATAGGTGTTTTATTAGGTTGTCATTTAATTCTCATTTTGTTTTCACTGAGTAGAATGTGCTTTGATTATTAACCAATACTTGGTGGTAGTATAACTTTTTATTATTTATTTATTTTATTTTATTTTTTTTTTTTTGAGACGGAGTCTCGCTCTATCGCCCAGGCTGGAGTGCAGTGGCCGGATCTCAGCTCACTGCAAGCTCCGCCTCCCAGGTTCACGCCATTCTCCTGCCTCAGCCTCCAGAGTAGCTGGACTACAGGCGCCCGCCACCTCGCCCAGCTAGTTTTTTGTATTTTTTAGTAGAGACGGGGTTTCACCGTGTTCGCCAGGATGGTCTCGATCTCCTGACCTCGTGATCTGCCCGTCTCGGCCTCCCAAAGTGCTGGGATTACAGGCTTGAGCCACCGCGCCCGGCCAGTATAACTTTTTAAAATTGGAAGCAGAATTGGTGTAGTTTGGTATATATAAGGAGGACTTTAGCCTCCCTTTCTTTAAACATTCTTTTCTGTAGCTGAAATTATGTATGTTGATATGGTTCCTCTTGCATGTGCACTACAGTGTTTATGGAACACCATAATTAGTTTCAGTGGAGTCTTCACGAAATATTCAATCTGCTGCAATTTCTCCATGTAGTATTTGATAATACGAAGAAAACCGAAAGCTCGCTTACTTCTTTTCCAAGTAAAACTTGTCCCTCCTAATCCTTCTGGAGGACATCAACAATGCTGCACTGACTTTTTTCCACTGCACTCACAGCTGCTTCTAGATCACACGCATTTTTTTTTTGGGTATCCTGGACCTCTGCTGGTCTATGGGTTTGGCTCACTAAGAATTATTACACACCAGGCGGGGCATGGTGACTCAAGCCTATAATCCCAACACTTTGGGAGGCTGAGGCAGGAGGATTGCCTGAGGCCAGGAGTTTGATACCAGCCTGGGCAACATAGTGAGACAACGTCTCTACAAAATAATAATAATATTCCAGTGACTTCAACCGTGGTTACATATTAAACTTACCTAAGGATCTTTTTAAAAAATACGGATACTCAGCTCAATTGAATCAGAATCGCAAGGGGTGGGGCCCAGGCATCCTTTGCGGTTTTTAAAGCTTCCCAGGTGATTCTAACAGGCAGACAGGGTTAAGAACAACTGTTTTGGATAATAAGGGAACTAAAGGAAAGAGGATACACTAAAAATGCTAAACAACAACAACAAAACCTCAATGTAGATTCTGTTAACGTTAAAAGTTCTCACAGTGAGGAGAAAAAAAAGGAGTAATTCACTTCTGACAATTTATCTTTTGTGCTCATAAGTCCTCCCATCCAGTTACTTATTAGTCAATTTTCAAGATAATGGATTTGTTCCATCTGACAAAAGGAAATCAGTGGTATCGAAGACTACTAAAGGTCGCTGAGTATAAAAGATTCTCAGTGATCTTCAATTAATCTTCACAAGTAGCCCTACATCAGAAATGAAAAATTATTTCATCTTCAATGGTGAAACTATGACATTTTGTGTTAATTTCTAATGATAAAAGTCCATGTGATTTTTTAAAACCAAGGAGACATAAACTGAGGCAACCAAGTCAAAACCCGTAAGATTGTGCTGAAATAGATTAAGATATTTAATTCAGAAGATTCTGTGAATATCTGACACAAATAGAACAGAAAACCTGCCATCTTTGAATATCTACTTTTGTTAAAAATACTAGAAACTCATAATCTTAGTCTAAAAACCAGTTTTTATGTCCAACTAAATTTGATATTATATCAAGCTATAGTTGTTTGTCAGGTGTGTATATCAAATAAACTGGATGGGTCTAAACACAGAATAAGAATAAAATGTTACAAAATATTTTCACAGCTGCCTTCTATATTGAACATATGCTCTTCCACGTAATTGTCTACATTCTTCAAAACATTGAGCCTCAATTGCCATACATTTCTTATTTATTGGCTTTTAAATTTATCAGCTCCATCGATTTACTTTTGACAACTGTATTTCCAGCACTCATATAATTTGAAGTAGACGATTGGATTTTATGTCATTGCCACCCAATCCAACAAACAAGAGGCAAGGCAAGTAGGCTTTTAATTCTGAGATTTATGTTTACTTTTTCTTAAAATATATACCGAAGCAAAACCCCACAGAGGCATTAAAGATGAAAGGACGTCCTATCCTCCTGTGATATAAAATTACAAGGGGAAGATGCCAGGTTTTTACAACATCAGCTGCTGCTCCAGAGTATTCTTGGTCTCCTGAGGGATGCTGCAAAACCCTGCAGGTTAAATTAAATGCGCCTTCTTCAGAACCATCTTTGTTAAATATGAAAAGACACACTACCTCCGACAAACACCCAAGTTACTACACACAATTCCTTCTTGCAAATTATCTTTCTCCTCATACTCCGTAACTGAGCAAGGTGAATTTTAATGTAACAAAGGAGAGAGATGGATGTGTGAAGTGTGAGGCTGAATAAAAATGGCTGAAAAGCAATCCAAACGAGGCTGGAGGGCAGCCACACCCAGTGCTAATATGGACTATTCCAAAATAAATCTGTTATACCAAGGGCCACGGCACTGTTTCGTTCTTTCCCTCCATTTTTTTCACAGATACCTATTATTAATAAACAGTAGTCACAGGTTACTCCAATGACAGAAAAAAAACCCAAATATTTCAAAGTGAACCATTCAAATATGTGGCTACGCCATCATATCTTCAGGATTTCGAGAGCTAGTCTGCATCTCTACTCTCCTTTGTGTGATCTCAAATAATAACCCTGAAATGGGTGTGTCCCTCTTAAAAGGATGCACTCCAGCCCTCTCAGTTAATGGTTCTGCCAGGAGATTTCAACCTTAGGGCAGAAACAAATACACTGGGATGCATGAAACAATAAGAAAGCACTTTAACTCCGGCGATGAGAAAACATTAAACAAGTACTGAATGATCCACAGATCCCAAAAGAACTCCCAGAGGAGGTGACTGATGCATTATTTAAAATACCAGCATTACAATAAGAAAACAAAGGGGTGGGGGTGGGGTTAAAGAAAAAAGAAAAGAAAAAAACAACAACCAAGCACCATCCATTTTGATTCTTGAAATAACAGGTTTACTACCCCCCAACAGAAAGCTCCGGGGTATAAAGCATGCACCGGTCCCACAGGTGAAATGATGCACAATGGATGAGTCCGGGTCCCGGGTTTCCCGTGCGCCTCAGGCATGCACTACTGAAATAAAGAGAATACCCTGACTTTTCCAGTTGCTCCACACACAGTCCATCTTGGTGGAATCGGCAGTGGCCTGCATCGTGCGGGCTTTGGGGGCTCGCCGTGTCTCTCCTCGCGGGCGCCAAGCGTGCACTCAAGCACTGGTGCCCGACTGCTGCGGCTGGGCTCGCCGTGGCCGCGCGGATGCGGAGAGACTGAGGCTGCACCAGGCGGCGCGCGGAGAGGGGCGGGAGCGTCGCTGCCGCCGCAGTCTGCACGGCCGGCAGCGAATCAGCGCGGCGCGGCTCCGGAGCCGCCTGCGCGCATGGGGATGCAGGCGCCGCTCGACGCGACAGCGTTGGCTGGGCTGCCCAAGGGTGCTACCCTGGAGACGGGTAAAGCGGTTCTGGCCGGGAAGGCGCTGACGCGGACAGGGGGTGGGAGGTTTGGGAGGAGGGGAAAAAAGGCTGAGGGTGGGGCTGAGAGGAGGGGGACTTGGGCTTTTCCTGGGAGTTCTTGACTCCCAGAATATGCGAGGTGCATATTCTAGAAATTTCTGAGAAACCCAGGAAACCTGCTGGACAAGGCCAAGTCAACGGCATCATAAATGTCAGGCTTGCAGTATAATGTTCCCCAACTGTCGCCACCGTTTACCTTTCACTTCTCCCTTCCCTAACTCTTAAAAATCTGGACTCAATGAATTTTAATTGTCTAGAATCTTAGGAAGAATTGCCAGATTCTCTCGTTCTTTTGGAATACTCCACAGATATCCAAAACCTTTGTTGGCAAGAAACAATCATTGGAGAGAAATCCTACTGCTCTGTCCCAGAGGGCTTGTGTATTTCTTGGGTTACCCCTCTCTGTGGGTTGAGGGAATCCATGTCAGAATGCGGTGCCTGTAGACCCCAGCCCAAAGTCCTTGGACTCTGGTACGTGGAGTCATTGGTTAATGCAGTGACAATCCAAGGGTATCAGTTGTGGGGACGTTCAGACAGAACTCAGGGAAGCAAAGCGTATTATCTCAACAGTGTCATCTTTGGGATTGACCACTGGGGGGCAATGGAGGTGGGTGGTGTGTATTTGGGAGATAAGGCTTTGGTTTCCAAGCCCAGGTAGTCAAGGATGTCAGGTGTCCCCAGTTAAAATGCAAATGTCTAAGGAAGGAACAGAACAATGGGTGGTGACCTACTTTTTAAATCTTGCCATAAACTACTTTATCGGAACATACATCAAGACCCTGAGAGAATGGATGGGATAAATGTATTTTGATGAAGAAAAGGTAGAAATAGGACAGAGAAAGGACTGGAATGTGGGCATTGTCTGGAAAAGAAGGTAGTGTTGGAAGAGGTACCTAGAGGAGACAAGACACTGCATGAGGACAGAGGATGCCTTAGAGATCACGGGAGTATACAGAAGGAAGAGTTCCGAGGGAGCAGGAACAAACTTTTCACTTCATCTTGTTGTGGCACGGCCTTATCCATTACAGAGTCTTTTTCATAGAGAAGTGGACCCTTCCCGATTCCTCTACAGTTCCCAGAGGTGTTCTTTCCCAGACCAAAATCTATATTTGCATACCCCACACCAGCAAGGGCCTAAGGACAGTAATCTCAAGGTTATGCTTGTAGACATGATTTATCATCTTTCATTTTAATGAAACATATACACTTTAGAATACGATCTTTGGGATCATGTGTATTCTTTTCAGGATACAAGCTTGTGGAGAAACCGAATGAAGCTTAACGGGGTGTCAGAGCTCCCACAGGGTTGATGGGAAGGAACAACAATGACCACATTATTACAAAGCACTTTTCACAATGACCTACTCTAAGAATATTTTCGTGATTTTTTTTTCTATTTATATTCCCTACCTTTCCTCCCTCCTCCCAATTTTTTTCATTGCCACGTCATTTTTGGGAACTCTGTCACATACTGAAAAGACTGGTATATATGATGACAGCCTGATCAGCACCAAATTCTCACTGTATGATATGGGGACAAGACTGAGAAGAAAGGAGAGGGTAGGGTAGGGGTTGCCTGGTGGGCTCTTGCTGCCCTGGCTGCTTTTCAGTTGGAGGGAGATCTTTAGAGCTGTGGCCACTAGGAGGCACTGCCAGTCCAATGATAGCCCCAGTTACCCGCCGTAAGTCCAGAAGGTGCCAGCAGGTACCTTTAGTGATGAGTATTGTGTCCACCACATTATGGGAAACAGTGTGTACTGCCAATCTGACAGTCTGTATAGTGTGTATGGCGAATACACAATGTTCCCAATAAGGAACAGGGAGAAGCAAACTCTCTTTAAAGTGGAGGATACATTAGGTCAGACTTCCTGGGCTAGGCATTTTCATTGACCATAAAGTTGACCTTGGGGCCAGGTGCAGTGGTTCACTCCTATAATCCTAGCATTTTGGGAGGCCGAGGTGAGTGGATTGCTTGAGCCCAGGAGCTCAAGACCAGCCCGGGCAACATGGTGAAACCCCGTCTCTAAAAAAAAAAATACCAAAAAAAAAAAATTATCCAGGCATGATGGCATGCACCTGTAATCATAGCTACTCAGGAGGCTGAAGTGGGAGGATCACCTGAACCCAGGGAGGTCGAGGCTACAGTGAGTTGTGATCACACCACTGCACTCCAGCCTGGGTGACACAGTGAGACCCTGTCCTTGGAATGTCAGCTTAGCTGAAAGACCACATTATTTTCATTCACGCTAAGTGTGGAGAGAGATGTTGGATGGTACACAAAAAACCCACTCTAACAGTTTGATAGTTGAAGGTTGAGGAAGTAAGATGGCTATTTCACAGACGGATTCACACTAGTGAAGTAAGAATTGGCAGGCTTTAGGTTAATGTGTAAGTGGTAAGAGAAACATAAATGAACTTATTCATGGAAAACTAGGAATCACCTGTATTGTAAAAGTTAGCTACATGGCCTTCAGCGAGTCATTTGTCATCTCTGGACCTCTCAAAATTATAATACCAATAACTGGAAGCTTTAGGTGTTTGTCATTATGAAATAATAAGAATTTATTTCCCATAATCATTGTAAATGGGTGCTTTCTTTGCACAACTGTTCACACAGTATTAATTGAAAGCTCTTGCCAAGATCAAAATGATAAAATGGGTAGAAAAGATATGTAAATTTTCCTTAAGTGGTGAAAGAAAACAGAAAGCAAAATAAAGCTTGCTAAAAGCAGGCAGGAACTGCCACTATCTTTAAACCAGTAGAGAACAGACGGGCTTTATCTGCAGCCAGCTTAGAGCTTGGTTAAGGTGCTTGCCAGGAGAGGAAGTGATTTATTTATTTTTCAGGATGAAATCATGCATTAGGCAGTCTGTTCTCAGCAAAAGCAAAACAGTCAAGTTTTGTAATCTTATCCTAGGTCAAGATGAATATTGAAGGCTAGCATTCCCAGAGGGGTTTTATTGTGTCTGTCTCCTCTAGCACTAGAATTTTACTGATGGGAATCAGTGGCATCTGCATTGATACATTTATTCAACAAATATTTATTGAGTACCTGCTGTGTACTGGACACTGTTCTAGGCATAAAGCAAAGTTCCTACTTTATATGCTGGTGTGTATGTGTGGGCAAATAATAACCAAAAAGGTAAATACATAATATTCATTTATGGACAAGTATATGGGAAAAATAAAGCACATAAAAGAGGACAGAGTGGAGGTGAGGTGGAAATTTGCTATTTTATAAGGAGGGTCAGCAAAGGCCTGGAGCAGACACCTAAAGGAGCAGGAGATGCCATTAAGATATATGGGAGAAGAACATTCACAGATGCACTGCACTGCGTTTTCATGACAGAATGTAATAACTGGTAAACTATATAAGCATCTTCATTTTTTCTTGTTCTGAGAAATATAGCAATTGGAATAAAAGGCACAGAACCAAAAATATACTTCATTATGATCAAAGAACACTGAGAACTCTATGCCATATGGAATAAGGAAATTTTAAAAGGCAACCAGTTTGGTACATAACCTACTGTAGCAGAATAATGCATGAATATGGAGATTCAAACAATAGATTAGCACATGTTATTTGCCAGGTGCTTCTTCATGTGGTATATATTTAGCTGTTACAAGATCCCTATGAGTTAGTGTTTACCCTCGTTTCTTGATTCATTTATTCATTTGATCTACAAATATTTACAGAGCCCATACTAAGGACCTGTCTCCATAAATCCAAAGGGAGCTTCCCACTGGGAACTTGAGTCTAGAGGGGGAAAATTTTACACATAAATAGATAAATGCAATCAACTAACAGACCTATAAGCAGGAAGGAGTGGGTACACAAAACAGAGAGTGGCTAGGGAGAAGAACAGGTTTCAGGAAAGGCTTTAGAGGGTAAAGTTGAAAGCTGAGTTATTAACAAGAAATAGCATCATCAGTTTGAGTCATGGGGATTTCCTGGCAGACAGAAATGGAATTAATGGGAAACTTAATTACAGAAATGTGCAGGGTCCAGATCATGCCAGGCTTGAGTAGTAATACTGGCAGTAAATGAGGGAGACACTGAAGGGTTTTGAGAAGTGGACTAACATAGGAACTTGAATAATTTATCAAAATTTGCAGTTTTCTAGAATTGATAAGTTCTAGGGTTATGACAGTCAATCAGCCCTTAGCAAGACAAATAATAAATCAATACCCTGACCCACATTATAGTGAACATGTAAGGCATCAAAGACAAGGAGAAAATCTTAAAAGCAAGCATAAATCAAAGGCAGATTACCTCAGAGAAACTGTTAGACCAACAGCAGTCTTTAATAGAACCAGAATATAATAGTTTGAGAAAGTAACATCTTCAAAGTAGCAAAGGAATGCAATCATCATCTTGAATTCTATACCCAGCAAGACTAACAGACCTTTTCATATATGTAATCAATGAGAGAATTTACTAATTGCAGACCCTGAAGAAAAATCTACCAAAGGTGATACTTTAGGAAGAAGAAAACTGAACCTTAGAAATGAGTTGCATGAAAAAAATGCTGGACATAAAAATTGTTAATGGCTAGCTTGAGGATTTATAAAAGAAAGGTAAAACTAAAATGGGAGACAAAAACAGAACATAAGGTGGAAAAGAGTGGGAAGAGTAAAAGCATTCTACAGTCCTTTCATTGTTTAGGAGGAAAATAGAAATACCAACTGTAGACTTTGGCAACTTAGAGTTGTGTATTAAGTATTTGTCACCTGAAAAGAAAATACTTAGAACATACAACTTCTAAATAAATAAATTGCATAAACTAGAAAATTAACAAATTCAATCAAACAATAGAAATTAGGAAAGGGGAAAATAAGAAGAAAATACAAAGAACTGGTAAATGGAAAGCACAAAATGAAGTGTCATAAGTCCTCACTTAACATCGTTGATAGGTTCTTGGAAACTGCAACTTTAAGGAAAAAGACATATAACAGAACGATTTTTTTCTCGCCAGTGTTAATAATGAACCTACCTTGCATGAAATGATATTATTGAAGAACCTGCTGTATATCTTTTCACTTCAAGTTATAGTTTCCAAGAACCTATGACATTGAGGACTTATATTATTGGAAATACATCTAAATATATCTAACTTGTACCAGCTGGAAAGATGGAAACTGTCAGATTGGATGAAAAAAATCTAGCCATAGGATGCCTACAAAAGAAAATCTGAGTACATAGTTGAAATAGGAAAGTTTAAAGTGGGAATGAAAAATGCTATACCAGGTGATGTGGTTTGGATATTTTTCCCCTCCAAATCTCATGTTAAAATGTGATTCCCAAAGTTGGAGGTGGGGCCTAGTGGGAGGTGATTGGATCATGGAGGTGGATCCCTCATGAATGGTTTAGCACTATCACCTTGGTGATAAGTGAGTTTTCACTCAGTTCATATGAGGTACGGTTGTTTAAAAGTCTGGGACCACCCTTCTTGCCCTCTGCTCCCTTGCTCCACTCTTGCCATGTGATGTGCCTGCTCCCACTTCACCTTCTGCCATGATTGTAAGCTTCCTGAGGCCCTCGCCAGACACTGAGCAGATATTGGTGCCATACTTGTACAGCTTGCAGATCCATGAACCAATGAAACCTTTTTTCTTTATAAATTACCCAGTCTCAGGTATTTCTTTTTAGTAACAAAAGAACAGCCTAACACACTAGGTTAATACAGTATTATATAGTGACCTTGCTAAATTTACTTATTAACTCTGTTTGAAGGTTCTTTAAAAATTTCTATGCACATACGGGCATACCTTAGAGATACTGTGGGTTCTGTTTGAGACCACTACAATGAAGTGAATATTGCAGTAAAGTGAGTCACATGATTTTGGGGGTTTCCAAGTGCACATAAAGGTTATGTTTACACTATACTGTAGTCTACTAATTGTGCAATAGCATTATGATTACAAAAAATTCACATGCCTTGATTTGAAAATATTTTATTGATAAAACTGCTAATAATCTTCTGAGCCTTCAGTAATTCATAATAATCTTTTTGCTGGTGGAGAGTCTTGCCTCGATGTTGGTGGCTGCTGACCAGGGTCATGGCTATTGAAGGTTGGAGTGGTTGTAGCAATTTTTGAAAGACAGCAGTGAAGTTTGCCACATTGATTGACTCTTCCTTTCATTAAAGATTTTTCTGCAGCACACAATGTTGTTTGAGAGCACTTCACCCACAGTAAAAGTTCTTTTAAAATTGGACTCAATCCTCTCAAACTCTGCCACTGCTCTCTCAACTAAGTTTGTAGTATTCTAAATCTTTTGCTGTCATTTCAACAGTGTTCACAGCATCTTCACCAGGAGTAAATTCCATCTCAAGAAACCACTTTCTTTGGTCACCCATAAGAAGCAACTCCTCATCCATTCAAGTTTGATCCTGATATTGTACCAATTTAGTCATATCTTTGGGCTCTACTTCTAATTCTGGTTCTTTTGTTATTTTCACATCTGCAGTTACTTCCTCCACTGAAGTCTTGGACCTCTCAAAGTCATCCATAAAGATTGCAATCAACATTTTCCAAACTCTTGTTATGGAGGATGACCTTCTCCCATGAATCACGAATGTTCTTAATGACATTTAGAATGGTGAATCCTTTCCAGAGCATTTAATATGGCAGCTATAGACTTACAAAATGGTTTTTTTTTTTTTCCCCGAGATGGAGTTTCACTCTTGTCACTTAGGCTGGAGTGCAGTAGCGCGATCTCGGCTCACTGCAGCCTCCGCCTCCTGGGTTCAAGTGATTCTCCTGCCTCAGCCTCCCAAGTAGCTGGGACTATAAGCACCTGCCACTATGCCCGGCTAATTTTGGTATTTTTAGTAGAGACGGAGTTTCATCATGTTGGCCAGGCTGGCCTCAAACTCCTGACTTCAGGTGATCCACCCCTTTCAGCCTCCCAAAATGCTAGGATTACAGGCCTTAGCCACTGTGCCCAGCCACAAAATGTATTTTTAAATATGACTTGAAGGTCAAAATTACCGCGTGATCCATGGGCTGCAGAATGGATGTTGTGTTAGCAGGCAAGAAAACATTCATTTCCTTGCACATTTCTGTTAGAGCTCTTAGGGGACCAGGTTCATGGTCAATGAGCAGTAATATTTTGAAAGGAATATATATATTTTTTCCTGAACAGTAGTTCTCAACAGTTAGCTTAAAATATTCAGTAAACTATGCTGTAAGCAGATGTTCTGTTATCCAGGCTTTGTTGTTAAATTTACTGAGCATAGGCAGAGTAGATTTTGCATAATTCTTAAGGGCCCTAGGATGTTCTGAATAGTAAATTAGCATTGTCTTCAACTTAAAGTCACCAGCTGCAATGTAGTCCACCTTCATCAATGATCTTTGGAATAACTTGCTGCAGCTTCTCCATTAGCACTTGCTGCTTCACCTGGCATTTTTTTATGTCATGGAGAGGGCTTCTTTCCTTAACTGTCATGTACCAACCTCTGCTGCTTCCAACTTTTCTCCTGCAGCTTCCTCACCTCTCTCAGCCTTCGTAAAATTCAAGAGTGAGGGCCTTGGTCTGGATTAGGCTTTGGCTTAACGGAGCGTTAGGGTGGGTTTGGTTTTCTAACCAGACCACTGAAACTTTCTCCATATCAGCAATGAGGCTGTTTTGCTTTCTTATCAATCACGTGTTCACTAAAATAGCACTTTTCATTTCCTTCAAGAATCCTTCATTTGCATTTACAACTTGGATAACTGTTTGGCCTTGCTTTTGGCCTATCTTAGCTTTCAACATGCTTTGTTTACTAAGATTAATCATTTCTAGCTTTTGATTTAAAGTGAGAGATGTATAACTCTTCCTTTCACTTGAACACTTAGAAGCCACTGTGGGGTTATTCATTGGTCTAACTGAAATACTGTAGTGTCTCAGGGAATAACGAGACTTGAGCAAAGGGAGAGAGACTAGAGAATGGCCAGTTGGTTGAGCAGTCAGACACACACAACATTTATTGATTAAGTTAGCCGTCTTCTATAGGTGCGGTTTGTGGCACCCCAAAATAATTACAACAGTAACATCAAGATCACTGATCGCAGATCACCATAACAGTTGTCATAACTAGAAAAAAGTTTAAAATAGTGTGAAAATCACCAAAATGTTACAGAGACATGAAGTAACCAGATGCTGTTGAAAAGATGGTGCTAATAGACTTGCTCAATGCAGGGTTGCTGCAAACCTTCAATTTGTTAAAAAAAAAAAACAAAAAAAAAACAGTATCTGCAAAGTACAATAAAATGAGGTATGCTTGTAATCATATCTTCTGTGAATAAAAATGAGTTTATTTTTTCCTTTCCAATCTTTGTACTTTTATCTCTTTTACCTTGTCTTACTGCACTGGCTATGACCTCCAGTATAATGATGAGTAGAAGTGATAACAGATTATTCTTTGTCTTACTCCTGAAGGGAAAACTGTGCTCAAAATTTTTACTACCAACTATGACGTTGGCTGTGAGTTTTTAGCTCTCCTTTATCAGATTAATAAAGTGTCCTTTGTTTTCCAGTTTTCTGAGAGTTTTTATTATGAACAGATATTGAATTCTATCAAATACTTTTTCTAAAGCTCTTGAGATGACCACATGGAATTTTTTCTTTATTTTCTTAATATAAAAATTACATGCATCAAATTTTGAATGTTAAACCTTGCATTTCTAGAATAACCTCACATGGGTCCTATGTGACATCCTTTTAATACATCAGTATTCAATTTGGATTCAATGTGCTAATATTTTGTGTAGAATTTTTGTATCCATATTGAAGACATACCGTCCTCCAATTTTCTTTTCTTGCAATATGCTTGTACATCTTGTGATAGCTTAGATTTTTGTATTAGGTTTATACTGGCCTCACAAAGCAAGTTAGAAAATGTTACTCCATCCTGTAGTTTCTGAAAGTTTATGTAAGATGGTATTATTTCGTATTGGAATATTTGGAAGAATTCACCACCAAGCCCATCGGGGCTGGGACTTTTCTTTGTAAAACAGTTTGTAATTATAGATTTCTTTAATAGATATTAGGATTGTTCTAATTTTTAATTTCTTCTTATGTCAGTTTTGGTTTTTATTTCCAAATGAATTTGTCCAATTGATTGATTGATTTATTTTTTTCCTTAAATATTCATTCAGTTTTTTTTTTATTATTATTATACTTTAAGTTCTAGGGTACATGTGCATAACGTGCAGGTTTGTTACATATGTATACCTGTGCCCTGTTGGTGTGCTGCACCCATGAACTCATCAGCACCCATCAATTCATCATTTATATCAGGTATAACTCCCAA
>NW_012119265.1:8095991-8122551 GCF_000951035.1 Colobus angolensis palliatus
CCCCAGTACCTCAGTTGAAAATGCAGAAATCACCGGTCTTCTGTGTCGCTCGCACTGGGAGTTGGAGACTGGAGCTGTTCCTATTCGGCCATCTTCCAATTTATTTATTTATTTTTTGAGATGGCGTATTGCTTTGTCACCAGGCTGGAGTGCAGTGGCATGATCTCACCTAACTGCAGCCTCCACCTTCCAGGTTTAAGCAATCTCCTGCCTCAGCCTCTTGAGTCGCTGGGACTACAGGTGCGCACCACCATGCACAGCTAATTTTTGTATTTTTAGTAGAGACGGGGTTTCATCATGTTGGCCAGGATGGTCTCAATCTGTTGACCTCGTGATCCACCCACCTCAGCCTCCCAAAGTGCTGGGATTACAGGCATGAGCCACTGTGCCCAGCTTGAATTTGTCCATTTAAAATATGTTGTCAGTTTCTTGGCATAAATTTTTTTATATCATCTTATGTTTTTTAAAAAAATGGAGGTGCCATAGCCATGTCTCTTCTTTAATTTCTGATATTGTTAAATTTTATTTTCTCTTTATTTCTTGATTATCTTGAAGATTTTTCAATATTATGAGTTCATTTTAAAGAATACATTTTTTTACTTTTTATGTATTGTATATCTGCTTTCTATTTCATTCCATTTTGTTTGCTTTTATTTTCCTTTATTTCTTTTCTTTTGCTTTAATTCACTATTGTTTTACTAACTCCTTCAAATGAAAGCTTATTTTCACTTTCCTTCCTTTCCTTCCTTTTGAGACAGGGTCTTGCTCTGTTGCCCACACTGAAGTGCAGTGGTGCAATCATGGCTCACTGCAGCCTTGACCTGGGCTCAGGTGATCCTCCCACCTCAGCCTCCAAAGCAGCTGGGGACTACAAGCACGCACCACCACACCTGGCTAATTTTTTGTTGTTGTTGTTTTTGTTTTGTATTTTTTGTAGAGATGGGGTTTTGCCATGTTACCCAGGCTGGCCTGGAACTCCTGGGTTTGGGAGATCCACCCATCTTGGCCTCCCAAGTGTTAGGATTACAGGTGTGAGTCACCATGCCTGGCCTGTTCTTCCTTTCTTGCCTTGTTTGAAATTAGTCAAGTATATTTTTATAGATCATTTCCTCTAATAGCTTATAGTTTTATCTTTTTGAACATTTTATTTATTTATTTATTTATTTTTGAGACAGAGTTTCACTCTGTCACCCAGGCTGGAGTGCAGTGGTGTGATCTTGGCTTACTGCTACCTCCACTTCCTGGATTCAAGCAATTCTCCTTCCTCAGCCTCCTGAGTGGCTGGGATTATAGGTGCACACTACCACACCCAGCTAATTTTTTCTATTTTTAGTAGAGACAGGGTTTTACCATGTTGGTCAGGCTGGTCTTGAACTCCCGACCTCAGGTGATCCACCTGCCTTGGCCTCCCAAAGTGCTGAGGTTACAGGCATGAGCCACCATGCCAGGCCTCTTCTTGAACATTTGAGTGATTATTCTACAAATTACAATGTTCATCCTTAATATGTTGGAGCAAATCTTAAATTAGCAAATTTACAAATTCCTGTACAATACAAGTTTCTTACAACATCAAATTCCCTTAGTCTCTGTCCCCTTTTATGCTAGGGTTTTTATATATTATTGGTGCTATAAACACCAAATTATACAACAGTTTTTTTGTTGTACAAAAGTTTATAATCTTTCACATTTACTCACATATTTATCCTTTCCAGTGTTCGTCATCTCCTCCTGTCATACCATTCGTACCATTCCTTCCATCTGAGATCATTTTCTTTCCGTCCAAAGAATTTTCTTTACTATTCCTTTTATCTCAAGTCGTGCAAGTATTTATATCAACTTTTGTTTGAGAATAACTTTATCTTATTTTCATTTTTGAATGATAGTTTCATTGGGCAAAGCAGTTTAATTTGGCAGTTTTTTTTCTTTCAGCAATTTAAATATTTCCTTTCCACCAACATCTAGACTTCATAATTTCAGTTGAAAGGTCAGTAATTAGTCTTGTTGTTGCTTCTTAGAAAGTAACTTTTATGGCCGCTTTTTAGCATTTTTTCTTTAGCTTTGGTTTGATGCAGCTTGATTATGATAGTTTTATTATTCCTTTGGGGTTTACTGAGCTTCTTAAGTCTGTGGATTGATGCCTTTTATCAATTTTGAATAATGTCTCATATATTTCTTCAAATATTCCTTGAGACCCATTTTCTTATCTCCTCTTCTATGAAAGCAATTTTTCATATGTTAAACTTTCTGAAAATGTTTCACAAGTTTTTTATACTCTTTTCTTTTTATATTTTTATTCTCTTTATCTACCACTTTGGATATTTGATATTGAGCTATCTTTGAGTTTACTAATTCTGTCTTCTGTGTTCAAAGTCTTATTAAACATAGTCAATTAAGTCATAATTTCAGAAATTTTACCTTTCAGTTCTAATAATTTTACTTTTTAAAATAGTTTCCATGTCTCTGTTGAAATTCTTCATCTTTTTAATCAATTTTCTTTCACATATTTATAATAGTTATTTTGAAGTCTTTATCTGCTGTATCCAATATCTGGATCATCTATGTGTCTGCTTCTATCATCTCATTTTTTGCTTGATTGTTGGTCTCATGTTTTTGCCTCTTATATGTCTAATAGTATCTTATAGCATGATGGGCATTGTGTATAAAAGAATCACAAAGACTGACAGTTGATGCTATTTTCCTTCAGAAAAGTTCCTCCTTCCACTAGCAAGTAGCAACTGAGGAATTGACAAGTTTCCATCAGAAATTAAGCTGAGTTATGGTGGGTTTCAGTTTTAGTTAGGGTAGGCCCACCTGTGGTTTCAGTGATCTTATAGATATTATTTGAAATGTGATTGTTTTAGGCCAGTAAGCCTCTGGCCAGTCTAAGAAAAAAGAGAGAACACAAGGCCAGGGATGGTGGATCATTCCTGTGATCCCAGCAGTTTGGGAGGCCAAAGTGGGAAGATTGCTTGAGGCCAGAAGTTTGAGACCAGCCTGGGTAACTTAAGAGAGACTCTGTCTCTACAAAAAATAAAAAATGATCCAGGCATGGTGGTGTGCACCTGTAGTCCTAGCTATTTGGGAGGGTGAGGCGGAGGGATTTCTGGAACCCAAGAGTTCAAGGCTGCAATGAGCTATGATCATGACACTGCACTCCAGCCTGGGTAACAGAGTGAGACCTCATCTCAAAAAAAAAAAAAAAGAAAATAAGTAAAGGAGAGTGAGAGAGGGAACACAAATTACTAGTATCATAAATGTGGAGGGGACATCAAAAGAGATCACATGTACATTAAAAAGATAATAAAGGAATACTGTGAACAATTCTATACTCACAAATTTGATAACCTAGATGAAATGGATCAATTCAAAGACACAGTCTGACAAAACTCACACAAGAATAAATATGCAATCTGAATAGGCCTATCAAATTGAGTCAATAATAAGTTTCCCAAACAGAAAGCACTAGACCCAGATAGGTTTACTGGTGAATTCTACGAAATACTTAAGGAGGAAATTATAACAATTCTCTACATTTTATTTCCAAAGATAGAGTAGATGTAATACTTCCTAACTCTTTCTATGAAGCCAAAATTAACCTAATACTAAATCAAATGAAAACATTATAAGAAAAGAAAACTACAGGCCATTATTTCTCATCAACATGATGCAAAAATCGTAACAAATTAAGAAATCAAAATCAACAATCCATAAAAAGAACAATATGCCACAACCAAGTCGGATTTATCCCAGGCATGAAAGGCTGCTTCAAAATTTGAATATCAATCAATGTAATCCATGGTATCAATAGACTAAAAGATAAAACGACATGATCATATAATATAGATATAGCAAAAGTATTTGGCTAAATCTAACACCCATTCATGATGAAAAAAAAACAAAAAAAAATATCTTAGGAATAGAAGAGAACTTCCACAACTTGATAATGAATATCTACAAAAAATCTACAGCTAACATCATACAGAGTAGTGACAAACTAGAAGATTTTCCACTAAGATCAAGAATAAGGCAAGAATGTCCTCTTTCACTGCTACCTTTCCCCATTGTAATGGAAGTCTTGGCTAATGCTACAAGACAAGAAAAGAAAATACAGGTATTCAGATTGGGAAGGAAAAAATAAGCTGTCTTTGTCTAAAGATGACATGATTGCCAATATAGAAAATACTAAGAATTGACAAAAAATCTCCTGGAACTAATAAGCAATTATTATAATATAGCAGGATACAAGGTTAATAATTAAAAGTTAATTGCTTTCCTATATACCAGCAATGAACAAATGACATCTGAAATTTAAAACAGAATAACATTTACATTAGCACCAAAACACAAAATATTCAGATATAAATTGAACAAAAGATATTTGAATTTATGTAAGAAAAACTACAAGACTCTCATGAAAGGAATCAAAGAAGAATGAGATAAACAGACAGCTATCCCATGTTCATGGACAGGAAGACAATACTGTGAAGATATGATTCTTCCCAGTTTGATCTACTGATTTAATGCAATCTCAATCCAAATTCCAGGACATTACTTCATGAATATCCACAAACTAATTCTGCAGTTTATGTGGAAAACCAAAAGACTCAGGATAGCTAAAACAATACTGAAGGAGAATGAAGTTGAAAGATGACACTACTTGACTTCAAGATAGTATGGTATTGGTGAAAAAACAGACAAATAGACCAATGGAAGAGAATAGATAATCCAGAAATAAACACAGACATTTAGTCAACTGATCTTTGACAAAGGAGCAAAGGCAATACAATGAAGCAAAGACAGTGTTCTCAGCAAATGGTGCTGGAACAATTGGACATCCACAAGCAAAAAACAAAACAAAACAAAACCAAAAGCAACAAAACAAAAACAAACAGCAAAACAAAACAAAAACTCAATTCGGACACAGGCCTTACAGTCTTCACAAAAACAACCTCAAAATTGTTCACAAACCTAAACGTAAAATGCAGAGCTATAAACTCCTAAAAGATAACATAGGAGACAATCTACATTACCTTGGGTTTAGTGATGACTTTTTAAATATAATGCCAAAGCACGATCTGTGAAAGAAAGAACTGATAAGCTGACTTCATTACAATTAAAAATTTCTGCTCTCTCAAAGAGATTCAAGACAATGAAAAGACAAACCACAGACGAGGAGAAAATAATTGCAAAACATATATTGTATATAGACTTATAAAAAATATACAAAAACCTCTTACAACCCAATAGTAATAAGAAAATTAAAATTCTGACTAAAAATGGCCCAAAACCTTAATAAACACCTCATCAAAGAAGATATATGAATAGCAAATAAATGTATGAAAAGTTGTGCCACCTCTATGTTAGAGGAAAATACAATTTAAAACAACAATGACATACCACTACATACCGGATAGACTGGCCAAAATCCAGAACACTGACAACACCAAATGCTGGGCAAAGATGTGGAGCATCTACTGGTGAGAATGCAAAATGGTTCAGCCACTTTGGAAGACAGTTTGCAAATTTCTTACCAAACTACACATACTCCTACCATATGATCCAGCAATTCTTCTTCTTGATATTTACCCAAAGGAGTGGAACAATTATGTGCACACAAAAACCTGCACAGACATGTTTATAGCAGCTTTTAAAATAATTGCCCAAAATGGACAAACTGTAGGACATTCAGGCAATGGAATATAAGAGCCAAAAAAGGATGAGCTACCAAGCCATGAAAAGGCATGAAGAATACTTAAATGCATATTTTACTAAGTGAAAGAAGCCAACCTGAAAAGTCTGTATACTATATGATTCCAGCTATATGGCATTCTGGAAAAGGCAAAACAGTAAGAAGATTGGGGTTGGAGGAGAGAGGAATGAATAGGTGCAGCACAGATCATTTTAAGGCAGTGAAACTACTTTGTACAATACGATAATGGTGGATATATGTCATTATAAATTTGTCCAAACCCCCAGAATGTACAACACCAAGAGTGAGCCATAACATAAACTTTGGACTATGGGTAACAAGGATGTATCAATGTAGGCTTATCAATGATAAGAAATGTACCACTCTGGTGTGGGATGTTAACAATGGGGAAGGCTATACATGTATGGGGCAGGAAGTATATGGCAAGTCTCTGTACTTTATGTTCAATTTTTATGTGGAGCTAAAACTACTCTAAAAATAGTCTAGTAATAAAAGTAACAATACAACACAACAAGAAGAATATCAATTAAACCAACTGCTTGTTCTTGAAAATGCAATAAATAGGCAAACTTTGACATTACTGACTGAAAAAAGGCAGAAATAAACACTAAGGATGAAAAGAAGAACACAGTTACACATAATATATTTTAAATCACAAGATGTTATATAGTTATGACAATAAAATTGAAAATTTAGACAAAACAGATGTTTTATTACCAATATAACTTACCAAAACTGACTCAGAAAGAAGTATGAAAATATGATTGTTGTTATAACTGTAAAATAAAAGGAACACACTATTAAAAACCAGTCTTGGCTGTTGTTGCCTTCAGTACAGCCACCCTACAGAAAAGTGGCCAGATGACTTCTCTTTCCATGGGTCCCTGGCCTTGCTTCTCCTCACTGGGTGGGACATCCTGACTGGGGTCACCAGCCACCTTTGCCAGTGTTTTCCAGCTGGCAGTGTTTCCAAGCCTCCCTGGAATGGAGCTCCCAGGGGAAGGAACAGGCCACCATCTTTGCTGTTTCACAGCCTTAGCTATTCTTGCCACAGGGCTCTAGAAAGTCTAAAGCAACTAGGGACTTGGGGCAGTTCCCCAGCACAGAAAAGCAGCTCTATGAAGCTGCAACTAGATTGCCTTTTCTATGGGTCCTGGACCCTGTTTCTCTTCACTGGGCAGAATCTCCTGACCAAGATCTACAACTACCCTTGCCAGTGTGTGCAACCTGGCAACAGATCCATACCTCCCTGGGATGGAGCTCCCAGAGGGAGGGGTATGCTGCCATCTTTGCTGTTTTGCAGTCTTGATTATTGATACTTTCAGGTGCTGGAAAATCTGAGGTGATTAGAAACTGGAGCACACCTTCTGCATATTGTAGCAGCCCAGTGGAAAAGTGGCCAGACTGTTTGTTACATGAGTCCCTGTTTCCATATCTCCTCACTGGGCAGGTTCTCTCAGCCTGGGTCCCCAGCCTTTCCCCACTGGAGCTATTGAGCCAGTAGCAGTTCTTCCGCTCTCTGGGACAGAGCTCCCAGTTGGAGGGTTGGGTTACCATCTTTGCTTTCTCACAGCCCTCACCCTTGTTGTCTCCAGGCTCTGGAGAGTCCATGGGGACCAGGCACTGGTATGAACCCCCAGCACAGAGCATCCACCTAATGGAAAAGTGTCCATACTGTTCTCCACACAGGTCCTGGTCCTCACTTCTCTTCACTGGGCAGAGTCACCAGGCCCAGGACTCCAGCACAACCACTCTGATCCTGCCTGATGGCTTCAATCAGAGGCAGCCCAACAGTTAAGAGAACACCTAAATGCAGAGACAAGAAAGAACCAACACAAGAACTCTTGACAAGTCAGATGGCCAGAGTGTCTTATATCTTCCAAATGACTACACTAGTTCTCCAACAAGGGTTCTTAACCAGGGCGAGTTGGCTGGAATAACAGAAAGATAATTCAGAATACTGATAGGAACAAAGATCACTGAGGTTCAGGAGAATGGCAAAATCCAATCCAAGAAAACTAAGAATCAAAATAAAATGATACAGAAGCTGACAGATGAAATACTGAGTATAAAACAACCGAACTGATCTGATAGAGCTAAAAAACAAACTGCAAGATTTTAACAATGCAATCACAAGAATTAACAGCAAGATAGACCAAACTGAGGAATAAATCTCAGAACTTGAAGACTGGCTCTCTGAAACAAGATAGTCATAAAAAGATAAAGAAAAAATGATGAAAAGGAACAAATAAAACCTCTAAAACAAATAAAAATACGGGATTATATAAGGAGGCCAAAACTATAAATCACTGGCATCCCTGAAAGGGATGGGGGGAAAGGAAACAACTTGGAAAACATATTTCAGGATATCGTCTGTGAAAACTTCCCCAACCTCACTCTAGAGGCCAACAGTCAAATTCAGGAAATACAGAGAACCTCTGCAAGATTCTCCATAAGAATATCATCACCAAGATATACAATCAGACTTTCCAGGGTCAAAATAAAAGAATGTTAAAAGCAGCTAGAAAGAAAGGGAACCCCATCAGGCTAACAGCATACCTCTCAGCAGAAACCTCTCAGCAGAAACCCTACAAGCCTGAGAGATTGGGGGCCTATATTCAACATTCTTAATGAAGAAAATCTTCAACCAAGAATTTAATATCCAGCCAAACTAAGCTTCCTCAGTGAAGAAGAAATACATATCCTTATCTGAATATCTTATATTCAGATAAGCAAATGCTGAGGGAGATCATTACCACCAGACCTGCCTTACAACCACTAAATATGGAGAGGAAAGACCATTACCAGCCAATTAAAAAAAAACCAAAAAACACTTAAGTACAGAGGCCAGTGACACTATAAAGCAACCACACAAACAAGCTGGCATAAAAAACAGATAACAATGCAATGACAAAATCAAATCCACACATATCAATAATAATCTTGAATGGGTCTTGCTTCTTTATCCAGCTTGTCACTCTGTGCCCCATTTAAAAGGCATGTAGTGGCAAGCTGGATAAAGAAGCAAGGCCCAATGGTATGCTGTCTTCAAGAGCCCCATCTTACATGCAGTAACACCTATATGCTGAAAATAAAGGGATGGAGGAAAATCTACCAAGCAAATGGAAAACAGAAAAAAGCAGGGGTTGCAATCCCAATTTCAGACAAACAGACTTTAAGCAAACAAAAATCAAAAAAGACAAGACTATTACATAATGGTAAAGGGTTCAATTCAACAAGAAAACCTAACTCTCCTAAATATATGTGCCCCCAACACAGGGACACCCAGACTCACAAAGCAAGTTCTCAAGCGACCTGCAAAGAGACTTAGACTCCCACACAATAATAGTGGGAGACTTCAACACTCATTGACAGAACTAGACAGATGATCAAGGCAGAAAATTAACAAAGATATTTAGGACCTAAATTCAACACTGGACCAAATGGATCTGATAGACCTCTACAGGACTCTCCACCCCAAAACAACAGACTATACATTCTTCTCATCACCACATGGCACATATTGTAAAGCCAACCACACAACTGGTTATATAACAATTTTCAGCAAATGTAAAAGAACTGAAATCATACCAAACTCATTCTTGGATAGCAGTGAAATAAAAATAGAAATCAAACTACAAAAAACTCAAAACATGCAATTACATGGGAATTAAACAACCTGCTCCTGAATGACTTTTGGGTAAATAATGAAATTAAGGAAGAAATCAAGAAATTCTTTGAAACTAATAAGAACAAAGATACAACATACCAGAATCTCTGCGACACAGCTAAGGCAGTGTTAAGAGGGAAATTTATAGCACTAAATTTCAACTTAATATCAAAAGTTAGAATGATCTCAAATTTATAACCTAACAGCACAACTAAAAGAACTAGAGAAGCAAGAGCAAACCAACTCTAGAGCTAGCATTAGATAAGAAATAACCAAAATCAGGGTGGAATTGAAGGAGATCAACACATTAAAAGCCATGAAAAGATCAACAAATCCAAGAGTTGGTGTTTTGAAAAACATTAATAAGGTAGGCCACTAGCCAGACTAACAAAGAAGAAAAGATAGAAAATCGAAATAAACACAATCAGAAATGACAAATGGGATGTTACCACGAACCCCACAGAAATATAAATAACTATTACAGACTACTATGAACATCTCTATGGACACATGCACACAAATTAGAAAACCTAGAAGAGATAAATTCCTGGACACATATACCTTCTCAAGACTGAACCAGGAAGAAATTGATTCCCTGACCAGACCAATAATGAGTTTTGAAATTGAATCAGTAATAAATAGTTTATCAACCAAAAAGTCCAGGACCAGATGGATTCACAGCTGCATTCTGCCACTAAAAGAAAGAAAGAAGAGCTGGTACCATTCCTACTGAAACTATTCCAACAAAATGAGAAGGGACTCCTCCCAACTAATTCTATGAGGCCAGCATCATCCTGATACCAAAACCTGGCAGAGACACAACAAAGAAAACTTCAGCCCCATATCCCTGATGAATGCCGAGGCAGAAATCCTCAACAAAATACTTGGAAACTGAATCCAGCAGCACATCAAAAAGTTAATCCACCATGACCAAGTAGGCTTTATCCCTGGGATGCAAAGCTGGTTCAACATATGCAAATCAATGAATGTGATTCATCAAATAAACAGAACTAAAGACAAAAATCACATTATTAGCTCAATAGCTGCAGAAAAGGCTTTTGATAAAATTCAACATTCTTTTATGTTAAAAACTCTCAATAAACTTTGTATTGAAGGAACATACCTCAAAATAATAAGAGCCATCTGTGACTAAACCACAGCCAACATCATACAGAATGGACAAAACCAGGAAGCATTCCCCTTGAAAACTGGCATAAGACAAGGATGCCCTCTCTCACCACCCCTATTCAACACAGTATTGGATGTCCTGGCCTGAGCACTCAGGCAAGAGAAAGAAATAAAGGGCATTCAAATAGTGTGATGCCACCAGCTTTGTTCTTTTTGCTTACAACAAGACTACAGTAACCAAAACAGCATGGTACTGGTACCAAAACAGATATAGACCAATGGAACAGAACAGAGGCCTCAGAAATACTGCCACACATCTACAACCATCTGATCTTTGACAAAACTGAGAAAAACAAGCAATGGAGAAAGGATTCCCATTTAATAAATGGTGTTGGGAAAACTGGCTAGCCATATGCAGAAAACTGAAACTAGACACCTTCCTTACACCTTATACAAAAGTTAACTCAAGATGGATTAAAGACTTAAAAGTAAGACCTAAAACCATAAAAACCCTAGAATAAAACCTAGGCAATATCATTCAGGACATTGGGTTGGGCAAATACTTAATGACTAAAACACCAAAAGCAATGGCAACAAAAGCCAAAATCGACAAATGGGATCTAATTCAACTGAAGAGCTTCTTCACAGCAAAATAAACTATCATCAGCATGAATAGGCAACCTACAGAATGGGAGAAAATTTTTGGAATCTATCCATCTAACAAAGGTCTAATATACAGAACCTACAAGGAACTTAAATTTACAAGAAAAAAAAAAAACCATCAAAAAGTGGGCAAAGGGTATGACCAGACACTTTGCAAAAGAAGACATTTATGTGGCTAACAAACATATGAAAAAAAGCTCATCATCACTGGTCATTAGAGAAATGCAACTCAAAACCACAATGACATACCATCTCATGCCAGTGAGAATGGTGATTATTAAAAAGTCTGGAAACAACAGATGCTGGCGAGGATGCAGAGAAATAGGAATGCTTTTACATTGTTGGTGGGAGTGTAAATTAGTTCAATCATTGTGGAAGACAGTGTGGCAATTCCTCAAGGATCTAGAACCAGAAATACCATTAGACCCAGCAATCCCATTACTGGGTAGACACCCAAAGGATTATAAATCATTCTACCATAAAGACACATGCACATGTATGTTTACTGCAGCATTATTTACAATAGCAAAGACTTGGAACCAACCCAAATGTCCATCAATGATAGACTGGATAAAGAAAATATGGCACATATACACCATGGAATACTATGCAGCCATAAAAAAGAATGAGGTCATGCCCTTTGCAGGGACATAGGGGAAGCTAGAAACCATCATCTGCAGCAAACTAACACAGAAACAGAAAACCAAACACTGCATATTCTCATAAGTGGGAGCTGAACAATTAGAACACATGGACACAGGGAGGGGAACATCACACACCAGGGCCTGTTGGGTGTGCGGGGAAAGAGGAGGGAGAACATTAGGACAAATACCTAATGCACGCAGGGCTTAAAACCTAGATGACAGGTTGATAGGTGGAGCAAACCACCATGGCACATGTATACCTATGTAACAAACCTGCACATTCAGCACACGTATCCCAGAACCTACAGTAAAATTTTTTAAAAAGAAAAGACATTAAAATAGGAAGAGAGGATGTTAAACTATTTTTGTTTGCAAATGACATGATTCTTTATCTAGAAAATCCCATCATCTCAGCCCAAAAGCTCTTTAAGCTGATAAACAACTTCAGCAAAATCTCAGGATAGAAAATCAATGTACAAAAATCACTAGAATTCCTGTACACCAATGACAGCCAAGCTGAGAGCCAAATCAGGAAAGCAATCCCATTCACAGTTGCCACAAAAAAAATAAAACACCTAGGAGTACAGCTAACCAGGGATTGTAATATCTCTACAATGAAAATTACAAAACACTGCTCAAAGAAGTCAGAGATAACACAAATGGAAAAACATTCCATGATCATGAATAGGAAGAATCAATATCATTAAAATGGCCATACTGCCCAAAGACATTTATAGATTCAAAGCTATCTCTATCAAACTACCAATAACATTTTCCACAGAACTAGAAAAAAATTATTTTAAACGAATAATTCACATGGAACCAAAAGAGAACTTGAAAAGCTAACACAATCACAAGCAAAAAGGACAAAGCTGGAGGTGTCACATTACTCAACTTCAAACCATACTATGGGGCTATAATAATGAAAACAGCATAGTCCTGGTACAAAAACAGACACATAGAGCCAATGGAACAGAATAGAGAGCTCAGAAATAAGGCCACACACCTACAACCATCTGATCTTCGACAAACTTGACAAAAACAAGCAATGGGGAAAGGATGCCCTATTCAATAAATAGTGCTGGAATAACTGGCTAGTCATGTGCAGAAGACTGAAACTGGACCCCCTGCTTACACCATATACAAAAATCAATTCAAGGTGGATTAAAGACTTAAATGTAATACCCAAAACTATAAAAATCCTGGAAGACAACTTAGGCAATACCACTTGAGACATAGGCATGCGGTCTGTAATCCCAGCACTTTGGGATCGAGTTGGGTGGATCATCTGAGGTCAGGAGTTCGAGACCAGCCTTGTTAACATGGTGAAACCCTGTCTCTACTAAAAATACAAAAATTAGCTGAGCATGGTAGCAGGCACCTGTAATCCCAGCTATTTGGGAAGTCGAGGCAGGAGAACTGCTTGAACCTGGGAGGCGGAGGTTTCAGTGAGCCGAGATTGCACCACTGCACTCCAGCCTGGGTGATAAAGACAGACTCCATCTCAAAACAAACAAACAAACAAAAAACCAAAAACCCCCAACATAGGCATGGGTAAAGATTTCGTGATGAAGTCGCCAAAAGCAATCACGACAAACTGACAAATGAGATCTAATTTAATTTAAATTAAATTTGTTTCTGCACAGGAAAATAAACTATCAATAGAGTAAACAGAAAACCTACAGAATGGAAGAAAAATTTCGCAAACTATGCATCAGAGGTCTAATATCCAGCACTTATAAGGAACTTAAACAAATTTACAAAACAACCCCATTGAAAAGTGGGCAAAGGACATGAACAGACACTTCTCAAAAGAAGACATACATACAGTCAACAAGCATATGAAAAAAAGCTCAACATCACTGATCATTAGAGAAACACAAATCAAAACCACAAGAAGATACCATGCCATACCAGTCAGAATGACTATTATTAAAAAGTTCAAAAAAAAAAATAACAGATACTGGTGAGGCTGCAGAGAAAAGGGAACATTTATACACTGTCGGTGGAAGTGTAAATTAGTTTAATCATTGTGGAAGGCAGTATAGTGATTCCTCAAAGAGCTAAAAACAACTACCACTTGACCCAGCAATCTCATTACTAGGTATATACCCAAAGGAATATAAATCATTCTACCATAATGAGATATGCACACTGTGTTCACGGCAGCACTATTCACAATTAGAAAGACATGGAACCAACCTTAAATGCCCATTAATGGCAGACTGGATAAAGACAATGTGGTAATATACACCATCCAATACTATGTATCCATAAAAATGAACAAGATCATGTCTTTTGCAGGATAATGAATGAAGTTGGAGGCCATTATTCTTAGCAAACTGACGCAGGAACA
This sequence comes from Colobus angolensis palliatus, assembly GCF_000951035.1. Lineage (NCBI taxonomy): Eukaryota > Metazoa > Chordata > Mammalia > Primates > Cercopithecidae > Colobus > Colobus angolensis. Next base: position 8,110,163 of record NW_012119265.1, read on the forward strand.
GAAAACCAAATACCATATGTTCTTACTTTTAAATTGGAGCTAAATGATGAGAACACATGGAAGCAAAGAGGGCAACAGCAGACACTGGGGCCTACTTGAGAGTGGGAGGAGGGAGAGGATTAGAAAAACTAACTATTGGGTACTAGGCTTAGTACATGGGTCATGAAATAATCTGTAAGATAAGCTTACCTATATAGCAAACCTGCACATATATCCCCTGAATCTAAAATAAAAGTTAAAAAAAATGGAATTATTAAACAAAGATAGATAAATAAAAACAATCTAATCTGAAGAACTGAGAGAGAAAAAAGCTTAAAGAAAAATGCACAAAGTACTACAGAGACTTGTGGTACAATATCAAGTGTATCAATGTAGGTATAATAGGAGTTCCAGAAAGAGAGCGGAAAAAGAAGGAAACAGAAAAAAAAAATTAAGACATAATCCTGGAAAATGTTCCAAATTTTATTTTAAAATGGATTAGTCAACAGATATAAGAACACAACAAACCATGTAGTTTAAATACAAAGAGACCCTCACCTAGACACACCTTTATCAAACACTTGAAATAAAAGACAGAAATTTGGAAAGGAGGAAGTAAAAATGACTCATTGCATGCAGGAGGTTATTAATACTAATACCAACTGATTTCTCATTAGAAACAATGGAGACCAGAAAGAAGTTTCATGACATTCTGCATGCAATGGAGAATTGGAGACAAATGCTGTCAACCAAGAATTTTATATCCAGAAAATTATCTAAAACTGAAGGTGAAATAAAGACATCCCCAGATAAACAAAGATAATTCATTGCTAGCAGACTCACTTTAGAAAAAATTCTAAAAATCTTTCAAGTAGAAAGGAAATTTCCCCCAGAGAGCTGCCAAAATTCGTAGAAAGAAACAAAGAATTCCAGAAATAGTAAATATTTTGGTGTATGTAATAGACTGCATAATATTTAGTTTCTGTTTTTTATTTATTTAAGAATGAGACTATTCTATATGTAAAAAAATATATAAAGCAATAAATATAAGAAATAAAAATATAAGCAATAAAATAAAACTATATATATAAAGCAACAGTCATAACACTATATTATTGAATTTATAACATATATCGGTAGCAATCTATTAAGACAAAAATTATATATATATATCCCCCTAAGATATATATACTCCCATAAAAATAGGATCCCAAAATAAAAACAAAAATGGACAGAATTAAAGGGATAAACACATAATTCAACAATAATATCTGAAAACTTCAATATCCCACATTCAACAATGGGTAGAACTAAACAGGATATTGTTATAACAAGGAAAGAGGAATTGAGCAACATTTTATTTATTTGTTTATTTATTTAGAGACGGAGTCTCGCTCAGTTGCCCAGGCTGGAGTGCAGTGGCACAATATAGGCTCACTGCAGTGGTATAATCTCAGCTCACTGCAACCTCCGCCTCCCAGTTTCAAGCGATTCTTCCCACTAAGAAAAACTCAGGTCCAGATGGTTTCACTAGTGAATTCTGCCAAATGTTTAAAAAGAATTAAGAGCAGTACTTCACAAATTCTTCCAAAAAGAAGAGGAGGAGGAGGGGCTGGGCACAGTGGCTCATGCCTGTAATCCCAGCACTTTGGGAGGCTGAGGCGGGCGGATGACCTGAGGTTGAGAGTTTGAGAACAGCCTGGCCAACGTTGTGAAACCTCGACTCTACTAAAAATACAAAAAAATTAGCTGGACATGGTGGCTCGCGCCTGTAGCCCCAGCTACACATGAGGCTGAGGCAAGAGAACTGCTTGGACCCGAGGAGGGGAGGATGGCAGTGACCCAAGATCACACCACTGTACTCCAACCTGGGCGACAGAGCAAGACTCCATCTCTGTGAGAAAAAAGAAAAAAAAAGAGGAGGAGAGAAAATATCCTGTCTCACTCTGTAAGATAATATTTCCTGATGCCAAAATCAGAAAAAGGCATTATGGAAAAAAAAAAAAAACAATTACAGAGCAATAGCTCTTATGAATATATATGCAAAAATATTCAACAAAAAAACTAACTGAAGGCAGCAACATATAAAAAGGTTATATCATGATTAGGTGGGATTTGCTCCAGGGTAAAACAACTAATGTAATATATTAATAAAATACAGGACAAAAACCATATAATTATCTCAATGCAGAAAAAAAAAATGAGAAATCTAACACCTTTTCATGTTAAAAGCAACAACAACAATACTATTAAACACTAAGAACAGAAGAAAACTTCTGTAACTTCATAAAGGGAATCCCCAAAAACACTCATGGCAATTATGATAATGGTGAAAGATTGGAAGATTTTCTCCTAATATCTGGAACAAGACAAAGATTGCCTATTCTCACAACTTCTGTTCAGTACTGTGGAGATCTAGCTAGGACAATGAAACAAGAAAAAGAAATGAAAGCCATTGACATTGAAAATGAAGAAGTAAAACAATCTCTACCTGCACACAAAATGATCTTGTATATAGAAAATTCTAAGGAATCCACACAAAACAATTTAGAAGTAATAGGTCCAGCAGTTTACAGAATACAAAGTTAATATACAAAACTCAACTGTATATCTACACAGTAGCAGTGAACAATAAGAAATGAAATTAAGAAAACAATTCCACTTTCAATAGCATAAGAAGGAATAAAATACTGAGGAATAAATTTAACAAAAGATGCGCAAAAGTCATACCCTGACAATGACAACTTACTGTTGAAAGAAATCAGAGAATACCTAATTAAATGAAATGACTTTATTTGTTCATAGACTGAAAGATTTAACATTGTTAACATGGCAGTATTCCTGAAATAAATCTGTAGATTCAAACAATCCCTGTCAAAATGTCATTTAGTTTATTGTTTGTTTTGTGTTGTTTTCAGAAATTGACAACTGGATCCTAAAATTCATGTAGAGATGCAAGGGACTCAGAATAAACACAATAATCTTGAAAAAGAACAAAGTTGTAGGCCTCATACTCCTTGGTTTCAAAATTTACTACCATGTTACAATGATCAAGACAGGGTGGTGATACTGGCATAAGGCCAGACATATAGAGCAACAGGACAGAATCAAGAGTCTAGAATTAAACCATGACATATATGGTTAACTGATTTTTAACAAGGGTGCCGAGACCATTCAATGGGGGAAAGAATTTTCTGTATTTTCAACAGTGTATTTTCAACAACAGTCCTGGGACAAGTGGATATGCACAAGAACAAATTTGGACCTCTGCATTACACCATACACAAAAATGAACTCAAAATAGGTCAAAGACCAAATGTAAGATATAAAACTAGAAAATTCTTCAAAGAAAACAAAGGCATAATCTTCAAGATCCACACAAAAACTTGGATATGAACATTCACAGAGCATTGTTCCTGACAGTCACAAATTGAAAACAATTAAAGTATCCATCAGTTAATGAATGGATAAAAAATGGAGTATGTTCATACAATGCAGTATTTTTCAGCCATAAAAAAATTGGAAATACTGATGCTGTAACATCAATGAACCTTGAAAACATTATGCTAAGGGAAAGAAGCTGGATATACAGGTCGCATGTTGTATGATTCCACTTATATGAGATAACTTGCCAGACAAGGCAAGTTTATAAAGATGGAAAGCAGACTAGGAGCTGGGAGGTGGGGGGAATGAGAAATGACTACTAATGGGTATAGCGTTTCTTCTGGGGGTAATGAAAATGTTTTGAAATTACATAACTGCACAACTTTGTGAATATGCTAAAAACTACTGAACTTTTAAAAGGGTGTGTTTTATGGTATATAAATTATATGTTAATTAAAAATAAATATGGAAGAAAAAAATTGGAGTAAGATTCCTCCTCCAGATGGCTGCAGTGATGCATCACAACACAAGGCTTGGTGAACAGAGTGAGCCGGAGTCAAGCTTCACTTGCAAGTTTGGCCAGCTTGGCCAGGGACTCTTGTCAGGGGCACATATCCATACAGATTAATGGAACAGAATCGAGAGTCTAGAATTGGCAGCTTTACATGGTCACTTGGATTGCTTCTTAGCCCACCCTCTAGGCCAGCCTGTCCTCTGTCTCTGCTTCTGATCACAGCACGACTCCTTAGCTCAGGCCACGATTCCTCTCTGGAACTCCTTGGCAACCTGAATTTATTGCTGTCCCTTTCCTGGTCCTCCTGTCCTATACATCTCTCAGAATGTTCCCTGCTGGGCTGCCCAAGTACATAACTTTAATTGGTTTCTGCAGTCTTCACATTTCCACCAAACACAGGTATGATTGTATTTGCAGACTTTTTTAAGTCTGCAAATTCTAGCAGACTTAAAAAATCCTAATCTTACTAGGAATTCAGTTCCTCAGACTTCTGCTCGTCGCACATCTCTGCCTCCTACAGCAGCTCTAGATTTTCTCTTTCTTGTCTTACCACCTATCACTCAGTGGATGACTCATAGGAATTAGCATGATCCCCACTTTTATTTTTTTCAAGCATATATGAAACATTTCATCCTTATAGCAAAATAAAAAACAAAAACAAAAGATATAATACCTAATGCACAAATAGCTGGAAAGAGGAAAGGTTGTGAATATCAAACAGTGCACAAAAAGTCACAAAACAGGCCAGGCATGGTGGCTCACACTGAAATCCCAGCACGTTAGGAAGCCAAGGCAGGCAAATCACCTGAGGTCAGGAGTTAGAGACCAGCCTGACCTACATGGTGAAACCTTGTCTCTACTAAAAATACAAAAATTCGCTTGGCGTGGTGGCACAGACCTATAATCACAGCTACTTGGGAGGCTGAGGCAGGAGAATTGTAGAACCCAGGAGGCTGAGGTTGCAGTGAACCGAGACTGCTCTACTGCACTCCAGCCTGGGTGAAAGAGTGAGACTCTGTCTCAAAAAGAAAAAAAAAAGTGTATGGCTTGCAAGATGGCCTAATAGGAACAGCTCTGGTCTGCAACTCCCAGTGAGATCAACACAGAAGGTGGGTGATTTCTGCATTTCCAACTGAGGTACCTGGCTCATCTCACTGGACTGATTAGACAGTGGGTGCAGCCCAAGGAGGGAGAGCAGAAGCAGGGTGGGGCATTGCCCCTGGAAGTGCAAGGGGTCAGGGAACTCCCTCCCCTAACCAAGGGAAGCCGTGAAGGACTGTGCCATGAGGAATGGTGCATTCTGGCCCAGATACTACACTTTTCCCATGGTCTTTGCAACCCACAGACCAGGAGATTCACTCAGGTGCCTATACCACCAGGGCTGTGGGTTTCAAGCACAAAACTGGGCGTCTGTTTGGACAGACACCGAGCTAGCTGCAGGAGTTTTTTTTTCATACCCCAGTGGCACATGGGATACCAGCCAGACAGAACCATTCACTGCCTTGGAAAAGGGGCTGAAGCCAAGGAGCCAAGTGGCCTAGTTCAGCAGATCTGACCCCCCACAGAGCCAGCAATCTAAGATTTATTGGCTTGAAATTCTCATTGCCAGCACAGAAGTCTGAAGTTGACCTGGACGCTCGAGCTTGGTTGGGGGAGGGTGTTGGCCATTACTGAGGCTTGAGTAGGTGGTTTTCCCCTCACAGTGTAAACAAAGCCAAGCCTCAGGAAGTTCAAACTGAGTGGAGCCCACCGAAGCTCAGCAAAGCCACTGTAGCCAGACTGCCTCTCTAGATTCCTCCTCTCTAGGCATGGCATCTCTGAAAGAAAGGCAGCAGCCCCAGTCAGGGGCTTATAGATAAAACTCCCAGTTCCCTGGGACAGAGCACCTGGGGGAAGGGGCGGCTGTGGGCACAGCTTCAGCAGACTTAAACATTCCTGCCTGCTGGCTCTGAAGAGAGTAGTAGATCTCCCAGGACAGCACTCGAGCTCTGCTAAGAGACAGACTGCCTCCTCACGTGGGTCCCTGACCCCTGTGCCTCCTGACTGGAAGACACCTCCAACAGGGGTTGACAGACACCTCATACAGGAGAGCTCCCATTGGCATCTGGTGGGTGCCCCTCTGGGACGAAGCTTCCAGAGGAAGGAACAGGCAGCAATCATTGCTGCTCTGTAGCCTCCATTGGTGATACCCAGGCAAACGGGGTCTGGAGTGGACCTCCAGCAAATTCCAGCAGACCTGCAGCAGAGGGGCCTGTTAGAAGGAAAACTAACAAACAGAAAGGAGTAGAATCAACATCAACAAAAAGGACGTCCACACAAAAACCTCATCCGAAGGTCACCACCATCAAAGACCAAAGGTGGATAAATCCATGAAGATGAAGAAAAACCAGCACAAATGGCTGAAAATTCCAAAAACCAGAATGCCTCTTCTCCTCCAAAGGATCACAACTCTTCGCTAGCAAGGGAACAAAACTGCATGGACAATGAGTTTGACAAATTGACAGAAGCAGGCTTCAGAAAGTAGGTAATAACAAAATCCTCTGAGCTAAAGGAGCATGTTCTAACCAAATGCAAGGAAGCTAGGAATGTTGAAAAAAGATTAGACGAAATGCTAACTAGGATAACCAATTTAGAGAAGAACATAAATGACCTGATGGAGCTGAAAAACACAAGAGAATTTTGTGAAGCACACACAAGTATCAATAGCCAAATTGATCAAGCAGAAGAAAGGATATGAGAGATAAAAGATCAACTTAATGAAATAAAGTGTGAAGACAAGATTAGAGGGGAAAAAAAAAGAATGAAAAGGAACGAACAAAACCTCCAAGAAATATGGGACTATGTATTTGATTGGTGTACCTGAAAGTGACGGGGAGAATGGAACCAAGTTGGAAAACACTCTTCAGGATATTATACAGGAAAACTTCCCCAATCTAGCAAGACAGCCCAACATTCAAATTCAGGAAATACAGAGACCACCACAAAGATACTTCTTGAGAAAAGCAACCCCAAGACACATGATTTTCAGGTTCACCAAGGTTGAAATGAAGGAAAAAATGTTAAGGGCAGCCAGAGAGAAAAGTCGGGTTACCCACAAAGGGAAGCCCATCAGACTAACAGCAGATCTCTCTGCAGAAACTCTACAAACCAGAAGAGAGTGGGGGCCAATATTCAACATTTGCAAAGAAAAGAATTTTCAAACTGGAATTTCTTATTTAGCCAAACTAAGCTTCATAAGTGAAGGAGAAATAAAATCCTTTACAGACAAGCAAATGCTGAGACATTTTGTCACCACCAGGCCTGCCTTACAAGAGCTCCTGAAGGAAGCACTAAATGTAGAAAGGAAAAACTGGCCCTGGCCACTGCAAAAACATACCAAATTGTAAAGACCATTGACACTATGAAGAAACTGCATCAACTAATGGGCAAAATAACCAGCTAGCATCATAATGACAGGATCAAATTCACACATAACAATATTAACATTAAATGTAAATGAGCTAAATGCCCCAATTAAAAGACACAGACTGGCAAATTGGATAAAGAGTCAAGATCCATTGGTGTGCTGTATACAGGAGACCTATCTCACATGGAAAGACACACATAGGCTCAAAATAAAGGGATGGAGGAATATTTACAAGCAAATGGGAAAAAAAAAGAAAGCAAGGGTTGTAATCCTAGTCTCTGATAAAACAGACTTTAAACCAACAAAAATCAAAAAAGACAAAGAAGGGCATTACATAATAGTAAAGGGATCAATGCAACAAGAAGAGCTAACTATCCTAAATATATATGCACCCAATACAAGAGCACCTAGATTCATGAAACAAGTTCTTAGAAACCTACAAAGAGATTTAGACTCCCATACAATAATACTGGGAGACTTTAATATCCCACTGTCAATATGAAACAGATCAATGAGACAGAAAATTAACAAGGATATTCAGGACTTGAACTTAGTTCTGGACCAAGCAGACCTAATAGATATCTACAGAACTCTCCACCCCAAATCAACAGAATATACATTCTTTGCACCACATCACACTTATTCTAACATTGACCACATAATTGGAAGTAATGCAAATGCAAATGCAAAAAACGGAAACCATAACAGTCTCTCAGACCACAGTGCAATAAATTAGAACTCAGGATTAAGAAACTCACTCAAAACCACACAAATACATGGAAACTGAACAACCTGCTCCTGAATGACTACTGGGTAAATAATGAAATTAAGGCAGAAATAAATAAATTCTTTGAAACCAATGAGAACAAAGACACAATGTACCAGAATCTGTGGGACACAGCTAAAGCAATATTTAGAGGGAAATTTATAGCACTAAATTCCCACAAAAGAAACCAGGAAAGACCTAAAATTGACACCCTAACATCGAAATGAAAAGAACTAGAGAAGCAAGAGCAAACAAACTCAAGAGCTAGCAGAAGACAAGAATTAACTAAGATGAAAGCACAACTGAAGGAGATAGCTGAAGGAGATAGGGACGTGAAAAACCCTTCAAAAAATCAGTGAATCCGGGAGTGGTTTTTTTTTTTTTTTAAAGAGTAACAAAATAGATAGACTGCTAGCCAGACTAATAAAGAAGAAAAGAGAGAAAAAATAAAATAGACACAAAAAATGATAAATGGGAGATCACCACTGATCCCACAGAAATAAAAACTACTGTCAGAGAATACTATAAACACTTCTACACAAATAAACTAGAAAATGTAGAAGAAATGGATAAACTCCCAGACACATACACCCTCCCAAGACTAAACCAGAAAGAAGTGGAGTCCCTGAATAGACCAATATCAAGTTCTGAAATTGAGGCAGTAATTAATAGCCTACCAAATAAGCAAACAAACAAAAAAGCCCAGGACCATACGGATTCACAGTCGAATTCTACCAGAGTGTACAAAGAGGAGCTGGTAGCATTCCTTCTGAAACTCTTCCAAACAACAGAAAAAGAGGGACTCCTCCCTAACTCATTTCATGAGGCTAGCATCATCCTGATACCAAAACCTGGCAGAGACACAACAAAAAGAGAAAATTTCAGGTCAATATCCCTGATGAACATCAATGCAAAAATCCTCAATAAAATACTGGCAAAACAAATCCAGCAGCACATCAAAAATCTTATTCACCATGATCAAGTCGGCTTCATCCCTGGGATGCAAGGCTGGTTCAACATATGCAAATCAATAAATGTAATCCATCACATAAACAGAACCAGTGACAAAAACCACATGATTAGAAGCAGAAAAGGCCTTCGACATAATTCAACACCACTTCATGCTAAAAACTCAGTAAACCAGGTTTTGATGGAACATATCTCAAAATAATAAGAGCTATTTATGACAGACCCACAGCCAATATCATACTGAATGGGCAAAAGCTGGAAGCATTCCTTTTGAAAACCGGCACAAGACAAGGATGCCCTTTCTCAGCACTCTTATTCAACATAGTGTTGGAAGTTCTGGCCAGGGCAGTCAGGCAAGAGAAGGAAATAAAGTGTATTCAGTTAGGAAAAGAGGAAGTCAAATTGTCTCTGTTTGCAGATGACATGATTGTATATTTAGAAAACCCCATCGTCTCAGCCCAAAATTGCCTTAAGCTCATAGGCAACTTCAGTAAAATCTCAGGATAAAAAAAATCAATGTGCAAAAATCACAAGCATTCTTATACACCAGTAATAGACAAACAGCCAAATCATGAGTGAACTCCTATTCACAACTGTTATAAAGAGAATAAAATACCTAGGAATACAACTTACAAGTGATGTGAAGGACCTCTTCAAGAACTACAAACCACTGCTCAACGAAATAAGAGAGGACACAAACAAATGGAAAAACATTCCATGCTCATGGATAGGAAGAATCAATATCATGAATATGGCCATACTGCCCAAAGTAATTTATGGATTCAATGCTATCCCCATCAAGCTACCATTGACTTTCTTCACAGAATTAGAAAAAACTATTTTAAATTTCCAATAGAACAAAAAAAGAGCCCATATAGCCAAGACAATCCTAAGTAAAAAGAACAAAGTTGGAGGCATCATGCTACCTGACTTCAAACTATACTACAAGGCTACAGTAACCAAAACAGCATGGTACTGGTACAAAAAACACATACATAGACTAATGGAACAGAACAGAGGCCTCAGGAATAACGCCACACATCTGCAACCATCTGATCTTTAAGAAACCTGACAAAAACAAGCAATGGGGAAAGGATTCCCTATTTAACAAATGGTGTTGGGAAAACTGGCTAGCCATATGCAGAAAACTGAAACTGGACCCCTTCCTTACACCTTATACAAAAGTTAACTTGAGATGGATTAAAGACTTAAATGTAAGACATAAAACCATGAAGACCCTAGAAGAAAACCTAGGACACAGGCATGGGCAAAGACTTAAACGTAAGAAGTAAACCATAAAAACTCTAGAAAAAACCTAGCAATATCATTCAGGACATAAGCATGGGCAAAGACTTCATGACTAAAACACAAAAAGCAATGGCAACAAAAGCCAAAATTGACAAATGGGATCTAATTAAACTGAAGAGCTTCTGTACAGCAAAAGAAACTATCACCAGCATGAACAGGCAACCTACAGAATGGGAGAAAATTTTTCCCATCTATCCATCTCATAAAGGGCTAATATCCAGAATCTACAAGGAACTTAAACAAATTTACAAGAAAAAACAACTCCATCAAAAAGTGGGTAAAGGATATGAACAGACACTTCTCAAAAGAAGACATTTATGCAGCCAACAAACATGAAAAAAAGGTCATCATCCCTGGTCATTAAGTAAATGCAAATAAAAACCCCAATGAGATACCATCTTATGCCAGTTAGAATGGTGATCATTAAAATGTCAGGAAACAACACATGCTGGGGAGGATGTGGAGAAATAGGAATGCTTTCACACTGTCAATGGCAGTGTAAATTGGTTCAACCATTGTGGAAGACAGTGTGGCGATTCCTCAAGGATCTAAAACCAGAAACATCATTTGACTCAGCAATCTCATTACTGAGTATATACCCAAAGAATTATAGATCATTCTACTATAAAGACACATGCACACATATGTTTACTGCAGCACTATTCACAATAGCAAAGACTTGGAACCAACCCAAAAACCCATCAATGATAGACTGGATAAAGAAAATGTGGCACATATGCACCATGGAATACTATGCAGCCATAGAAAAGGATGAGTTCATGTCCTTTGCAGGGACATGGATGAAGCTGGAAACCATCATTCTCAGCAAACTAACACAGGAACAGAAAATCAAACACCACATCTTCTCACTGATAAGTGGGAGTTGGGCGATGAGAACACATGGACACAGGGAGGGGAGCATCACATACTGGGGCCTGTCAGGTGGTAGGGGGAAAGGGGAGTGATAGCATTAGAAGAAATACCTAATGTAGATGACGGGTTGATGGGTGCAGCAAACCACCATGGCACATGTATACCTATGTAACAAACCTGCACGTTCTGCATATGTATCCCATTACTTAAAGTGTAATAAAAAAAGTCACAAAACAACCACAATATGGTAAAATTAAATTCATCTGAGGTGACTAACATTATTTTTTATTTAATGCAGTCTTGAGAAATATAACTCAGTTAAGAAATCAGTAACACTATTTAAGCCTATGCCCATGTGTATTAACTATGTTTTGTATTTTCTGTAACATATGATGTTTTGACATCTTGAGAGGCCTGCATGTATCAACAGTTTGTTACTTTTTATTTATTTTTTTCTGAGTAACATTCCATATTATGGATGTACTATGTATTGTTTCATCATTCACCTGCTGAAGAAAGCTTCTGACTATTATAAATATAACTGCTCTGAACATCTGTGTATGGCTTTTTTTGGTTCAAGCATAAGTTCTTATTTCCCTGGGATAAATGCCAAAGAGTGCAATTGCCGAGTCATATGATAACTATATGTTTCATTATAGAAACAATCCAAGTTTTTTGCAAAGTGGCTGTACAACTTTATATTCCCATCAGCAATGAATGAGTGATCCAGTGTCTCCACATTCTTGCCAGCATTTAGTGTTGCCACTAATTATGACTTTAGCCATTCTGTTAATGTTGTTAGTCTCCTTGTGGTTTTACTTTACATTTTCTCTGTTGTTATTTCTCATGCTTACTTAACATCTATATATCCTCTTTGGTGAAATGTCTGCTCATGTCTCTTGCCTATTTTCTAATTGAATTGTTTTTGTTTTTTACTGTTAGGTTTTGAAAATTCTTTATCATTAAAAAGTCAGGAAACAACAGGTGCTGGAGAGGATGTGGAGAAATAGGAACACTTTTATACTGTTGGTGCGATTGTAAACTGCTTCAACCATTGTGGAAAGCAGCATGGCGATTCTTCAAGGATCTAGAACTAGAAATACCATATGACCCAGCCATCCCATTACTGGGTATATACCCAAAGGATTATAAATCATGCTGCTATAAAGACACAAGCACACGTATGTTTA
>NW_012119265.1:8122908-8124704 GCF_000951035.1 Colobus angolensis palliatus
GTCCTTTGTAGGGACATGGATGCAGCTGGAAACCATCATTCTCAGCAAACTATCGCAAGAACAGAAAACCAAACACCACATGTTCTCACTCATAGGTGGGAACTGAACAATGAGATCACTTGGATCGGGAAGGGGAACATCACACACTGGGGCCTATTATGGGGGGAGAGGGATGGCATTGGGAGTTATACCTGATGTAAATGACGAGTTGATGGGTGCTGACGAGTTGATGGGTGCAGCACACCAACAGGGCACAGGTATACATATGTAACAAACCTGCATGTTGTGCACATGTACCCTAGAACTTAAAGTATAATAATAATAATAAAAAGAAAAAATTAAAAAAATAAAAAATAAAAATTAAAAAAAAAGAAAATTCTTTATATATTGTAGATACAAATCCTTTGTCAGATAGACTCTTTACAAATATTTCACCCAGTGTATAGCTTGGTTTTTAAACTGGTACACATAGGCTTTCATAAAGGAAAATTATTTAATTATTCCAGGCATGCAAGGCTAGTTCAGCAGTCAAAAATCAATCAGTGTAATCTACTGTGTCAATAAGCTAAAGGAGAAAAATCATATGAGCATACCAATTGATGAGGGAAAATAATTTGACAAAATCCAACAGTCATTCATGATAAAATCTTTCAGAATACTAGGAATAATGGGTAACTCCCTTAACACGATAAAGAACATAGAGAAAATTCTACAGCTGACATCTTTCTGTATTTTGTTTTTGAAACAGAGTTTTCCTCTGTCACCGAGGCTGGAGTGCAGTGGTGTGATCACAACTCACTGTAGCCTTAACCTCCTGGGCTCAAGTGATCCTCCCACTTTAGCCTCTTGAGTAACTGGGACTACAGGTGCACACCACCATGCCGGATTGATTTTTAATTTTTTTTTTGGTAGAGACTGGTCTCATTATGTTGTCCAGGCTGATCTTGCACTTCTGGGCTCAAGGGATCCTCCCTCCTTGATCTCCCAAAGTGCTGGGATTACAGGTGTGAGCCACCATACCTGACCTTTATTCTCAATGGTAAAAGATAAAGTGCTTTCCTGAATGTTTGCCTCTAAGATCAGAAACGAAGCAAGAATGACTACTCTTATTTAACATTGTATTGGAAGTCCTAGCTTGTTATGATGAACAATTCTTTCTCTTTTTGTGCTATGAATAGTTATATTTATTTGGAATGAGAATAGAAATAAAAGTAAATGATATATATTTTTAAGGAGGCAAAATGCATGTAATGAATACCCTAAAATGTAGTTGGCACACTGTGGTAGTCATTTCAAACTCTCTTCTCTCATGGTGTCTTCCCCACTATAGAACATATATATGTATATGTAGTTGCTTTTCCAAAAGTCTGTACAGGTAGGGGTGGCAATGAAGCTAGGTTTTAGGCAATAATAAATAAAAGAAAATATGTGGGAGGGCTTCTGGGAAATTTTTTTTTTCCTGATGAAAAGCACCTGAAATCACTCTGGCTGCCCCCAAGCTTTCTATGAGGACATGACGCTTAGAACTGTTGCAGCCGTCTTGTGATCATGAGGAGATGATGATGAGGATAACTCTGTAAGTCTAGTGCCCTGGCACTATAGCTCTGTCAAGTCACTGACGTTTCTGAGATCTCCTTGCTCTAAACTACTTTTTAAAAATTTGTTTAATATTTATTTTCTTCTGCTACATGTAACAAATTTTCTTTTCTCTTTTTTAGGGTTTTTATTTTTATTTATTATTTATTTTATTTATTTTTTTATACTTTAAGTTCTAGGGTACATGTGCACAACGTGCA
>NW_012119265.1:8125774-8176289 GCF_000951035.1 Colobus angolensis palliatus
TTTCTCCCATTCTGTAGGTTGCCTGTTCACTCTGATGGTAGTTTCTTTTGCTGTGCAGAAGCTCTTTAGTTTAATTAGATCCCATTTGTCAATTTAGCTTTTGTTGTCATTGCTTTTGGTGTTTTAGTCATGAAGTCCTTGCCCATGCCTATGTCCTAAATGATATTGCCTAGGTTTTCTTCTAGGGTTTTTATGGTTTTAGGTCTAACATTTAAGTCTTTAATCCATCTTGAATTAATTTTTGTATAAAGTGTAAGGAAGGGATCCAGATTCAGCTTTCTACATATGGCTAGCCAGTTTTCCCAGCACCATTTATTAAATAGGGAATCCTTTCCCCATTTCTTGTTTTTGTCAGGTTTGTCAAGTATCAGATGTTTGTAGATGTGTGGTATTATTTCTGAGGGGTCTGTTCTGTTCTATTGGTCTATATTTCTGTTTTGGTACCAGTGCCATGCTGTTTTGGTTACTGTAGCCTTGTAGTATAGTTTGAAGTCAGGTAGTGTGATGCCCCCAGCTTTGTTCTTTTGGCTTAGGATTGTCTTGGCAATGTGTTCTCTTTTTTGGTTCCATATGAATTTTAAAGTAGTTTTTTCCAATTCTGTGAAGAAAGTCATTGGTAGCTTGAAGGGGATGGCATTGAATCTGTAAATTACCTTGGGAAGTATGGCCATTTTCATGATATTGATTCTTCCTATCCATGAGCATAGAATGTTCTTCCATTTGTTTGTGCCCTCTCTTATTTTGTTGAGCAGTGGTTTGTAGTTCGCCTTGACAAGGTCCTTCACATCCCTTGTAAGTTGGATTCCTAGGTATTTTATTCTATTTGAAGCAATTGTGAATGGGAGTTCACTCATGATTTGGCTCCCTGATTGTCTGTTATTGGTGTATAGAAATGCTTGCAATTTTTGCACATTGATTTTGTATCCTGAGATTTTGCTGAAGTTGCTTATCAGCTTAAGGAGATTTTGGGCTGAGACAATGGGGTTTTCCAAATATACAATCATGTCATCTGCAAACAGGGACAATTTGACTTCCTCTTTTCCTAACTGAATACCCTTTATTTCCTTCTCTTTCCTGACTGCCCTAGCCAGAACTTCCAACACTATGTTGAATAGGAGTGGTGAGAGAGGGCATCCTTGTCTTGTGCCAGTTTTCAAAGGGAGTGCTTCCAGCTTTTGCCCATTCAGTATGATATTGGCTCTGGGTCTGTCATAAATAGCTCTTATTATTTTGAGATACATTCCATCAAAACCTAGTTTACTGAGAGTTTTTAGCATGAAGTGGTGTTGAATTATATAGAAAGCCTTTTCTGCATCTATTGAGATAATCATGTGGTTTTTGTCTTTGGATGTGATGGATTACATTTATTGATTTGCACACTGAATACAGGAGCACCCAGATTCATAAAGCAAGTCCTTAGAGACCCACAAAGAGACTTAGACTCCCACACAATAATAATGGGAGACTTTAACACCCCACTGTCAACATTAGACAGATCAACGAGACAGAAAGTTAACAAGGATATCCAGGAATTGAACTCAGCTCTGCACCAAGCAGACCTGATAGACCTCTACAGAACTCTCCACCCCAAATCAACAGAATAGACATTCTTCTCAGAACCACATAGCACTTATTCCAAAATTGACCACATAGTTGGAAGTAAAGCACTCCTCAGCAAATGTAAAACAACAGAAATTATAACAAACTGTCTCTCAGACCACAGTGCAATCAAACTAGAACTCAGGATTAAACAACTCACTCAAAATCGCTCAACTACATGGAAACTGAACACCCTGCTCCTGAATGACTATTGGGTACACAATGAAATGAAGGCAGAAATAAAGATGTTCTTTGAAACCAGTGAGAACAAAGACACAACATACCAGAATCTCTGGGACAATTTAAGCAGTGTGTAGAGAGAAATTTATAGCACTATATGCCCACAAGAGAAAGCAGGGAAGATCTAAAATTGACACCCTAACATCACAATTAAAACAACTAGAGAAGCAACAGCAAACACCTTCAAAAGCTAGCAGAAGGCAAGAAATAACTAAGATCAGAGCAGAACTGAAGGAGATAGAGACACAAAAAACCCTTCAAAAAATCAATGAATCCAGGAGTTGGTTTTTTGAAAAGATCAACAAAATTGACAGACCGCTAGCAAGACTAATAAAGAAGAAAAGAGAGAAGAATCAAATAGACACAATAAAAAATGATAAAGGGGATATCACCACTGATCCCACAGAAATATAAACTACCATCAGAGAATACTATAAACACCTCTATGCAAGTAAACTAGAAAATCTAGAAGAAATTGATAAATTCCTGGACACATACACCCTCCCAAGACTAAACCGGGAAGAAGTTGAATCCCTGAATAGACCAATAACAGGCTCTGAAATTGAGGCAATAATTAATAGCCTACCAACCAAAAAAAGTTCAGGACCAGACGGATTCACAGCCGAATTCTACCAGAGGTACAAAGAGGAGCTGGTAGCATTCCTCCTGAAAGTATTCCAATCAATAGGAAAACAGGGAATCCTCCCTAACTCATTTCATCATCCTGATGCCAAAGCAGAGACACAACAAAAAAAGAAAATTTCAGGTCAATATCCTTGATGAACACTGATGCAAAAATCCTCAATAAAATACTGGCAAACCGAATCCTGCAGCACATCAAAAAGCTTATCCACCACGATCAAGTTGGCTTCATCCCTGGGATGCAAGGCTGGTTCAACACACAGTCTAAACTTCTTTTTAAGTAAAGAGTGAATAACCTTAAGGTTCACACTGATGATGAACAGATTTTTTGTCACTTGCAGCCAAAAGCATTCCTACCATTAAACTCGCTGACTGAGGTTTAGTAGCACTGTTGTACCTTTTCCCTGGTCCCTTCATATGCAGACTCCTTGTTCCAGAGCAATAAAACCTTTTGTCTCCATTTTTTTTGCTTATTTCTCTCACCATGAATAAGTTAGACATTTTCCAACATTTTATTTGAAGGTCATCACGGATCACTTTGAAAGAGTGTAATGACAAATAGAATAACTAAATGAATGGGTTGCTATTGCAAAAATTTGCCCAGTACTTCAACATAATAGAAACATTCTCAATAAATCATCATAGAAGGGAAATACTAAGAATTTTGCAATAGTGCCTAGTGTAATAGTGTAGTGAGATGGTGTAAAGTCCCCCACTCAAAGTTTCCTTTGCAGAATGTGCATTAATAAGCAAGGACCAAGAATTAGATTTAAAATAACGATCTCATTAAACCTTTATAGACCAGTAGTAAATTTTTGCAAACAAATGCAATTTTGCAAACCACTCCTAACTTATCTAGAAGGAAATTAACAAAATAATAATCTGAAAGCCCAGGAGGCTGCTAAAGCAGCACTGAAATGTCTTCTCAGCAAGATGCAACCTGAATCCACAAAATCAGAGTGTCACGATTTAAACTTTGAAATTTCAGAGGAGAGATTTTGTGTTAGAGAAAAAATAAGCAGACAAAGGACAAGAATAGTGGATAATTGTGGGGGACACACTCTAGGACAAACCACTCTAAAATTATGTAGCACATACCCATAGAAGCTCAAAAGGAATAGAACAAGAACACTAAGATTGAATCAATATGTTTCCTAGAATATCAATGTCTCTCTCTCCTTAGTTAACAATCATTTAACTGTGTGTGTGTGTGTGTGTGTGTGTTTTTTTTTTTGATGTATAGGATGTCATTTGTGTTACAGTGAGTCTGGAAGTTTCAAGGACCAGAAAGGTATTCTTTCTTTCATAATAATGGCTATAGCAAGTCCCCCAGAAAAAACTCATGTGAGACGAGTCTGAATAGATGCTTATAATGACTATGTTTTTGTTTGTTTACTTTAAAGTTCCAGGATACATGTGCAGAACGTGCATGTTTGGTTCACAGGTATATGGGTGCCATGCTGGTTTGTTGCACCTATCGAACTGTCACCTAGGTTCCCTCGCCTTTCCCCCCACTCCTCAACAGGCCCCAGTGTGTGTTGTTCCCCTCCCTGTGTCCATGTGTTCTCATTGTTCAACTCCCACTTATGAGTGACAACATGTGGTGTTTGGTTTTTTGTTTCTGTGTGTTTGCTGAGGATAATGGCTTCTAGCTTCATCCGTGTCCCTGCAAAGGACATGATCTCATTCCTTTTTATGGATGCATAGTATTCCATGGTGTATATGTACCCCATTTTCTTTATCCAGTCTATCATTAATGGTCATGTGGTTTGGTTCCATGTGTTTGCTACTGTAAATAGTGCTGCAATAAATATACGTGTGCATGTGTCTTTCTAGTAGAATGATTTATATTCCTTTGGGTATATACCCAGTAATGGGATTGCTGGGTCAAATGGTATTTCTGGTTCTACCCTTGATTTATAATCCTCTGGGTATATACCCAGTAATGGGATTGCTGGGTCAAATGGTATTTCTGGTTAATGACTCTGTTTTTGTCCACTGACACTTCAGGAATGCTTTTGACATTGGTTAACTGGATATGTAGACAGAGGAGTCTGCTGTATAAGTCTGTTGATCTCAACAATACAGTTAGGGTCACTTCTTGATTCAGCTTCTGTGTTCTGAGCATAGATTTACTCTTGTGGTATAAAATGAAGTTAGAACTCTGCTCCAAATATATTCTTATTTTTCCTTTAATGTAATCTAAGTTTAGGTGAAGATGGTTTTAAAAAGTCTTGAAGATAGCAGCATGGACCTGAATGCATTCAGAAAAACTCACAACTGATGTTAAACTTGAAGTGAAAAGAAGTTTGACCAATTCAGCATGTTTTAACCAATCTCCTTCAACTATATGTGTCAGTACCTCCATAGCATACAGCAGTCTTTCAGTCTGTTCATTCGCTTGAAGATGAAAAATGTGCTAGAACAGGCTAAATTAGTGTTAATGTAGTAACTCATTATGCCCAAAGAAGGTAAATGACATCCAGGTGTCATGATGGCTAGTGTATTTTTGCATTTGTATTTTGAGCCATTTCAGAAGGTATCCTTGGAATGCTTCTATAACATCAACATGGTTATTAACCAAGTCTTTTAAAGCAATTCCCATTAAAATGTGAGTAAATTGGAAAGGTGTGCATGCATAACATTCCTTTCAGGACTTCTGAATCTAAGCTACCACATGTAGTTAATAGCAGTGCCCTCACTGATGCCACTATGAGCATCCATCACTCTGTCCTGCTGGTTTTAAGTGGTGGACTCTACAGAAGCATATACTGGCCCAATCTGTGTGTGGGTACATATGGAAGTGTACATGGGGAGGAGAGAGGGTTGTTACATAAGGTTTTAAAAGAGAGTTTGTGTTGTAAAGACACATACCAAAAAGTCATACTTGTGGAAAAAAAGAGAAAATGTTGAGTCAACCTCTTCTCTGTTTGAACATTTAAAAAAAATTATAGCTTTACCATATTTGTGGAGAAGGATTCTTTCTTCTTATTTTAAACCCCTATTAGTTATAGACCCACCATCAGGAGTTCTTGAAGTTCTCCTCATTCCTTCTTTTGCAACTGTCAGATAACATAGAGTGAAACTTACTTGTAACCCATACACAAACCAAAGACCAGAGAAAATATTCCACACTAAAAAGAATGAGTGATACCAACAATAGCACATATTTATTAACATATATCAAGTGATAGACACTGAACTAAGTGTTTCACATGTGAGGATTATTTTATTTCATCCTCACAACAGACTTACGAGGAAGGGCTGCTAATACTCAACCTTACCAGGGATAAACTGAGATTCACAGTAGGTAACATGACTACCCTCCCGAAGCTCCTCAGTGGCAGAATCAGGTTTCAGACCCAGGTTTGCCTGGCTTCAGAGCACCAGGACACCTTACCACCTACTGACACTTTCTAACAACCACCCACTGTCTGCACCAGGGAAGCTGGGGCCAGGGCACACAAAGGATCTAAAGCTTTTGAACCTGAAAAGGCCAATGCTTAGGCGGGAACAGCTCTAAGCTTCCCCCATGTGTCCACTCTACAGAGCTGGACCTCAGCCCAGAATTCAATGCAGAGAGATGATACTGTATGTTTAATGTTTTGTTTTGTTTTGTTTAGTGTTTGGCTACTTCCCACAAAATAAAAACAAGAAAGCCTGATATATGTCTGACATTTAGTTCCTGCTTTTCTTTTTCCTGAAATGGACACTATACAACCTAATACCACTGTGATTTTTTTTTTTTGAGACAGAGTCTCACTCTGTCACCCAGGCTGGAGTGCAGTGGCACGATCTCGGCTCACTGCAAGCTCTGCCTCCCGGGTTCACACCATTCTCCTGCCTCAGCCTCCCGAGTAGCTGGGACTGCAGGTGCCCGCCACCACGCCCAGCTAATTTTTTGTATTTTCAGTAGAGACAGGGTTTCACCATGTTAGCCAGGATGGTCTTGAGCTCCTGACCTTGTGATCCACCCGCCTCAACCTCCCAAAGTGCTGGGATTATAGGCGTGAGTCACCACGCCCGGCCATGCCACAGTGACTGGAACACGATTAGTTGGAAGCGCAAATGTGGAAAGTCTCTAAAATCAGCCTTGCCTTCTCTCTTGGTGCTGGGATGTGAATCTAGTCTGGTTAAGCTACAGCAACAGGCAGGGAAGAGTGCCCTGGCTTTGATACTTATTAGCCTTACTACTTTAGATGCCATCTGACCTCTCTGAGCTCAGGTTTGTCACCAGGAAAAAGGAGATACTGCTCACCACACATATGTAAATAGCCAGCAATTATGGTGTTCAGTAAATAGCTGCTGGTGTCCATTCAGCAGAGAGTGAAATTAGACAGTGCACCTCAACATAAAAAGCCACTCCATAATAGCAAGTAAAGCACTATGACGTTACCCCAGCTTGAACAAAGCCAGTGCAGGATCTCAAAAGATGTTACTTTAAAACACTCATATTCCAAGGGTAATTATTATCCTTTTACTATGGTGCTTTGAGTTTCATAATAATCCACATAAAGAACACATCATATGGCAAATTTCAAAATTAATATCAGGATAGGTGTTGTCTTTCTCAAGCAGATTGTATGTTTTATTAGATGATGGTTATTTATTGTATTCATTATTTGTTGAATGAATGATTTGCTGAATGAATGAACACAAGACATTTATTTTTTGCCTTGACTTCTTTGCTTAACTAGGAAGCTCAAAGTCAAATAATTTATCCCCTTTTCTTTATGACATTGGTTTCCTGTTTCTCTCTTTTTTAACTTTTATTTTTTAAATGAAAACTTTTATTGAAATATTTGTATAATGCTAAGATATCCCTTGTATATTCTGTGTACTTTCTTCCAATGGTAATGTTACAGGATCACTTTGGTGCCACTTCACAGCTGGAAATCTCTGTAGCTGCTGTGTTATAGCTCTTGCTTGGGGAGTGCCACGGTCTGAGACCCCAAGAAATGCTGTGGCTTTTGTAGTTCCGTGAGTGGGAGGGAGTGGTGCCCAGAAGCTTTTCCTCTCTTGTTGCTCAGCAAGTGGGAGGGAGTGGTACCCAATGGCTTTGCTTTTTTGTGCCCACAGCTTGGTGAATGTGGGTGTGTTACAGCTCTCTTGTTCCTGCTGCCCACAGCTTGGTGAGTTCCAGGTTCTTGTCCCACAACCAAGAGGAATAATGTCTTCACATACCAGAGAGTGAGTAAGGCAAAGAGTTTTATTCAGCACCAGAAGGAAAGCTCTCAACTGTGAGAGGGGACCCTTCGGCAGTGAGCGGGGGCCCAAAGGCAGGTAGCTCCCTATGGGGCTGAGTCTGGGGTTTTTATGGGCTCAGAATGGAAGAGTGCATGCCAATTGGTCCATATGTGGTCTTTGGAAAAAGCACCATTTGACTGGTTAAAAGGCATCATCCAGAAGGAACCAATAGAGAGAGAGGAGGGTAAGATGGGCATACAGGTCCTCACTCCAATCATGGACTCTATTGAGAACTGGCAGCTTGGTTTTTAGGCTTTAAACTGTCCTTCACTTGAAGGTCAGGTTTCACTGAGGACTGTCCCTGTCTGTCTAGGAATTTGTCTGTCTCTTGTTGCTATCAGTAACATTTTGCAAAATTGTAATATAATGTTATAACTAGGATATGGACATTGATTCAATTCCCCAATCTTATTCATATATCCCTAGTTTTACTTGTATTCATGTGTATTTGTGTGAGTGTCTATTAAGTTATTTACAATTTTATCACCACAATAAAGATATTGAGCAGTTGCAATGCCACAAAAATTTCTTGCGTTATCCTTTTATAACCATACCCATATCCCTTCAATCTTCCCCCAACTGTTTCCATTTTCAGTGTCCCTGTTTTCTACACGTATTGGAAGTCCACAAGAGAAACAGAAATGAATAAATACTTTAAAGACAAAGTTACACCTCTATGGCAGCCTTATTGGCCATGTCAGCTAACTAGGCCAGATAGCTACCAATATGGGTCATCTACTAGCAGTGGGAAACATATTTGCACTAGGTAGTTTTCCAAATTTTAATTTAAGAAGCGGTGATGGTGTGCCTAGTGCTCCAGGCATGGGCTAGATGCTGGAGAAATAAAGATGAATAAACTACAGTAAAAGGCGGGAAGCAGAAAGGCAAAGAAGCAGCCACAATGCAGGTGATATTAGTTTCTTTCAAATGTTTGGTTTCTAGTACAGATTAAGAAGCACAGAGTTGGAGAGATGAAAAAATATTTTAAAGAGAGCTACAAATTGCCAGTCTCTAAAAATGTTCTGAACTGGCTTTACCTAAAGCCAGAGGGATTACTACCAAAGGAACTATTTAACAAATGGCATTCAAAGAAAGAAACCAAACATAAAGGCTGTATATGTGTGCCCGTATGTGTGTGTATGTTATTCAACATATTGAAAGATTCATCAGGAGTTCAGAGCTTTATACTGTAAAAAGAAAAAACCTGGACATTGTATAATTCTGAATTGAAAGATGCAAATGGCAAAGGAAGAAGTAGCAAAGAGAAGTTAATAAGTATCTAAAAATTGCAAGTGGCACAGATTAAAAGACAGAGTTATCTATAAGAATTATAATGAGGCTGGTGTATATGTATCAGGTACACTCCTCACCTAAAATTAGGTGAAATTGATATCTCAATTTATTCAAAAATACTTGTTGAAAATATATATTGGAGCCAGCACCTGTCTCCTCTAGGTGCTGGAGATAAAAGGGCAAGCAAGTCACACATGAAGACAATACAGCCCAGTGGGGTGTGCAGATGAATACACACACACACACACACATTATCACATTATCAAATGGTGTGAAAGGTGCCATGATGGAGGAAGCTCAGTGAGTTATGGTGCACAGAGGAGTAGTGGCTAGCCAAGATATAGTAAAGAGGGTCAGGGAAGGTTTCCTGGAATAAATAGTGTCTAAGCTAAGTCTTGGCAGATGAATAAACTAAGTCACACAAACTGTGTGTGCATACGGGGGTGAAGGCAGGAAAGAGAGAAAGGGGAAACTGGACTGCACGTGGTGAGTCTTTTAAGCCAGGGAATATAAAGACAGAAGTCAGAGTGCTCAGTAGGAAGCTGGAATGCTAATTTGGAGGTCAGGAGACTAAAGTAGAAAAATTAATTATTTGAGACCTATAGGACTTGGGAGGGGGCGCTATAATTTATTGAGCACTTATTATGTTCTAGATACCAAATTATCTAGTTCAGTATGTTCTTTCATTTAACTCTCACAATTAAATTGTAAAAATAAATAATACTTTAATAATATATTATTATTTATACTATATTTTATAATAATTTAATAAAATATTTTAATAATTTAGTACTAATATATAATTATTATTAAATTAGCATTTCTGCTGCATAGATGAGGAGCCTAAGATTTGGAGAGATTAAGTAACTTGTCTAAAGTCACACCATGTATAAGTGGTGGAGCTTGGGTTGAAACTCAGGGGGATCCAATTCCAACACGCAGGGATCCCAGCCAGGTTATTTTTATTATCCATTTTCATTTGAATTTTGTATTTAAGATACAAAACACAAGAAAATAAATTCTTACAATGGCTGGAATTCTGTTTTAAATGCAAACAGCTATTAAGGGCATGATCTGGGGTCAACATATTCAGCCTCCATTCAAAGCTTTCATCCTACTCAACTTTCAACCCTCCAAGACAACTCTCTGATAAACCCCACTCCCCATTTAATGCTGTGTTAGGTGCCACTGTGTATACTTTCATTATTCTCTTTGTTTTCTTGTTTGCTCTGCAACTAGCCTGGATGCTTCATGAGGGCAGGCTCTTCATTGTATCATTAGTACCTAGCACAGTGACTGAAATATGGCAGACAGTCCAGAAATGTCCATTAAATAAATAAACAAACTTTATGCATCAAAGTTAATAGGAAAAAAATTAATGCTGGAATGTACACTTATGACTAATTGTCTTCAACTGGAAGTGGAAAGCAATTTTAGCTAGTTTTTGCACAGAAGCTGTAAAAATTAATGAGTCAGTGTCTTCTGTGTATAGCTGATCCTCAGAAAGCTCTAAGTATATAGCAAGTGCTACTGTTCTTTTCTGTGATATATAAATAACCTTGAAAATATCATCATCATTTGTAACTGCAGTGGTGGCAATTAGAGAACAGGTTCAATTAAATATCAGTAGTTATATGGCCTGAAAGGTAAGTCAAAATTTGAAGCAAAGAAGCATTAATGAGATTACATAAGAAACCCAAGCTGAGGTGATGCCTACCTAATCGATGATTGGGAAAGACTTTTGAGGGCAAAGGGCACATGCATAAGCATAGTATGTATTGATCAAAGAGGAGGCAGGACAGCATGAAAGATGGAAGTAAAAAGAAGCAAAGAGTAGCTCTGCTGACCAACTATCTTCTTTAAAATCATTCGGTATACTCACTAAAAATAAAAATTTCTGGATCCATCCCCAATTAATCAAATCAGAATTGCTGGGGATGAAGCCCGAGCATGTGCACTTTAACAGGTTTCTAAGGTCATTCTTAAACACTGAAGAAATAGTAAACCACTACTTCTTAAATCCAGGAAACATGAGAAATAACCACAGCATTGAAAAGTGATGAGGCTTGGATATGCTTGTTCTCTAAGAGGTATGATGGTAGCCCAAAGAGTTTTTCTGGGAAGGCATTATAAGTTCAGATGATGGGAACAGATTGATCATAGTCCGTGCACCCTACTTATGAAAGCAGAGCTCACCCCAAATCTCTGTGTGTGCCCTGCTCCATTCCTGTCGGGTGCACCAGCCCACACTTTCCAAGTGAGGGGAGCTGGCTTCCACCTCAATGTTGTCTGCAAGTCTTGCTCTTCCTCCTGATACTTTCTGACCCTCTTCCTCCAGAACCCTAGTCTTTGAATCCTTCTATACTCATAGGTACCAATATTTGACTTATGTTGATGCAATACATTCACAGTGGTCACATCTCTGAATTTAAAAAACAACACGAGTTTGATTTTTCTCAGATTTTCAGCCTTGAACAGGCAGAGGCTGTCTCCATTCGATAATCACTGTAGGATATTCAAGACATCTTTTTCCAGGGACTGTCCATGAGACAATCATGGTTATAATCTGGTAATAAAAACAGTAAGTAGGGACACAAGAAAGATCCACTTTTTTAAGGAGCCATGAGGAGAGATTTATGATTTGAAATGGAGCTCAAGGAGTCAAACACTGCAGTAAATGGATAGAGCATGATGGAAAACGAAACAAAACAAACAAAAAGATTAATATTACTATTGGAGATGTTTGATCACTAAACAAATAAACAAAAATTCAGGTCCTTAGGCAGGAGATGCAAGAGCAGGTGTAATTATTTTTTCAAAGATGATATGCACCTGCCTTCTACAGGTAAATGGAAAATCATTGCACGCTGGCTTTCTTTTGAGTAGATTCAAAGCACTTGGCACTTACCCATCCTTTTAGCTTCCAAAGGTGTCAATAACTCAGAAGCCATGATCTCATTTAAAATAAAGTGAGAAAGTGACTAACTACCCAACTCATGAAAGGCAGTAATGTGGATTTTAGCTTTGCAAGGAAATTTCCTAGCAAACCATATGGCCCATTTCTGTCTCTTAATGTTAGAACAGTCCTCTAAAATAGTCTTTCTTACAAAAATAACATTCTTTTCCCACTCCCAGGATCTTGGCATCTGAATGCTATTCTAGGCATTTTAGAAAAATAAATAGTCAAAGCTATTTACAACAATGACTACCACGCTGTGGCCTGAGATGGGGAGTTTCACTTGAATTGCCAAGAAGGGAACAAGGGCATCATGTAAACCCTGGAAAACAAGCCCAGGGACAAGCCCTGTTCTGGGGTCTGGAGGATTTGGAAGGCTGCCAAAGCTTGGGCAGTGGTGGTAGGGGTGCGTGGGGAATGTGAAAAGGGGTCTTTTCTCCAGAGTTTTATTTAAGGGTTGAATGCTAATGCTAAAATGGCCTAGCTCAATTATTTTAGCTTCTCTGGCCTGGCCTTCCTAACAGCAAGCAAGAAGCCATCAACGAGCTATGAAACTTTTCATTTTACCTACAGGCTGGAAGTGGTCTCTTTAATACACGTTCTGGATTCCACTGTCTGAGAGAAGAAAATTGATTTGAACATTTAGGTATCTATGGACAACTCTTAGTGACTCGGGCCAGTGCACTCAGATTGCAGATTGCGGCATCCCTGTTTCTCTACCTTGTGCCTCATCCTTTGTGAATTCTGAAAGCTGGTTGCTTTTTCCCATGTACAAAGGTCCAGCGTGGGCCACAGCCCATGTTGGGACCTCAAGAGCTGAAGGTTCCTTGCTGGGCTCCCAGGCACAGAGGCATGGGCCTCCCCTCTCACTACTGCCCCCTCCTCAACCTCCACTGTCCCCATTGTCCTTAGGCTCACTGGTGTGGAAGAGACTTTAACAGACTGACATCCTGCTCTTTAGGTTTCTCAAAGCGTGACCACAGACCACCTGCTTCAGAAGTACTGAGGGAACTGGTTAAAAATGCAGATTCCTGGGCCTCACCCCAGGCTTACTTAGTCAGAATGGGAAGCTGGGAATGTACATTTTTAACAGGCTATCCAGGTAATTCTTATGTACATACAAGTTTAAGGACCACAGATACAGGTGCAAGGTCTTAGTATCTAACTGTATTGGGTTCTTGAGTTCAACTGTGATTTCAAAAAGCAAGGGATAGCATCCGAATCCTCTTGGCTCCTGGGGTTTGCAGAGTGAGAGATTGGATTGTGAGGGATGACAGCGTCTGGAAAAGACTGGGAACAGGTAGGAATCTAGTAAAAAAAGGCCAAGATAATCCCTAACTTGACATTTTGTATCGAGTATTATCATGTGTAATTGTTAGGGTGGCTTGGGTATGAATTAGAGAAGTATTCTCAATTTCCCTCTTAAGCATCAGAAGTTGCACAGGTGCTCTGAAATGAAAGAATAATACAGCCCTCTCTGCTAAATTGAGTTATCTGGTAAACAAACAGAGCCACCAGTGATAACCCATACACCCTTTGACTTAGGTTTCATCTTTGCCATTGTATCAATGTTTGTAAAATAAGGCCAGAGAGTGGGGCTCTAACTTTTCTCAATCCAGACTCTACCTCTCTCCAGCTAAGACCATGAGGTCTTCATTTCTTCTCTATGTCTTAATTTCCCCAACTGTGGGATGAATCTGCTTATAGTACTAGTCATAGGTACCTTTTAATGGTTATTAAAAAGGGTTGAGCAGTAAAACAGCAGAGTACAAAACAGATGTTAATATTAGTAATCACTTAATAATTTCACTGTTAATCATTGTCACTGCAAAAATTAACAGTGATCTGATCTATGAGAAGAAGTTGAACTGTTTAGCTCAAATGAAGTCTGGGGATGACTTCTGGATTTAAGTTATTCACACTCAACTTATCACTTATTGCCACAGACACTTCAAAGTTCACAGTTCTCTGGAATATCATATAATTTTCCAGAGCTTCCATACAGATGTGCTTAAGATGACAGTGAACCTTGCAAATTGTTCTCATTTTATCTTAGGTCTAATAGGTTGGGGGTTGGGGTTTGTTTTTCTTATTAAAACAATAGAACTTCTTTAAAAAAATCTAGGTCAGACTTATGAACAGAATCTAAATAAGGCTTGGTATGTTGTGCAACCTCTACAACATAGCACAATGAAATTTCATTGCAACTGCTGCCCTCATACCCAGTAGCATTTACAATACCTCTGACAAAGTGTGTCTATTTCCATGGTACCTGTTGCCATGGGAGCTGAGCAGTGCTCCTCCTAGAACAATCATGTTAGTAACATAGCTCTTAGCTATTGCCTTCTAAGAGCTTTGCTCTGGGGAAAAAATGGGATACTTTATTTTTGAAAGAAGTGATAAAACTCCTGCAAAATAGACAATTGTTGCTTAATTGTACTAAAAAGGAAACAGCAATCCCTCTTTCCCTCCATACCAGTTAGAGAAGCATTTCTTTCCTTCTGGATAAGCATTTCCAAGTGAAGCCATGCAAAATGTAGGGAAATGTGCTTTGAATTTCATTTTAAAGTTATTTTGCATAAAAGTTAAATAAAAAAGGAGATAGTTATGATTGTTTACAATAAGGCTATCTTTACTAATTTGAGCTAATCAGTGAATTCACTGAATAAAATACAAGGTTAGTGCCAATTACTAATTTCCCAATGAACCCCAATACAAGGCTTTATAGCATGCTTTATTACTTAGTGTGTCCAGGCATTGCCACATAAAGCTGATGGAAGTATAAATTGGTATCATCTTTCTAAAACACAATTTGGCAAAAGGAGCCTTAAAATGTTCGTATGTTTTAGTATGGTAATTCTATTTCCAGAAATCTATCTCTAGAAAATAATTTGAAATGGACACAAAGCCTTATAAACAAAGATACTCAATGGAGTGGTATTTAAAGTTTTTTAAAGCTAAAATCTAAATGTTGAACAATAGAGAATGTGTAAATAAGTAACTGAAAAGTGGTAGGCATCTTTATGCTGTCATGAAAAACCATATTTATGAAGAGTTTTTAATAAATAGGGAAAATGTTTATCATATCAAGCTAAAAAAAGTAGTATATGAATTTATATAGCCAACATAACAAGTATACACAAATATGTATGGACATAATAATAGAATATATGTTGAAATTTTGAAGTAGTGGTTGAATTATGGATTACAGTTATTTTGTCTTTTATAAGTTTCTATATTAATAGTATGTGTCTATCACTATTTCCCATTTTCTTTTTCTCTACTTCTCTTTTCATCTAAGTGTTCATAAAACTACAAATCTATTTTATTATTTCCATATTTATTAAATACATCTTAGAATTCCACATGTACAAATCCATCAAAATCTTACCAAGCATTATTTGCTACCAACAATTCTTAATTTAGACATATGAACATATATTTTCTCTAACAAAAATAAGTCAGTTACTTTGCTTTTAATTTACTTGGTTCTTGATTGATATGTTTTATTCTATGAGTAACTGTCTCTCAATAGAAAATAATTCTGAATCTTAAAAAATGGTAATTTGAAAATGCCAAAATGTTCTCCATACTATTTTTTTCAACCCTTTTTTCTAGCTCCAATAATGATTATCAATGATGAGTGTCATATCAATTCCACCCCCAAATCATACACTGCAGTAGACACTGGGAAATAATGAATCTGCATCACTAATACTCTGTATGCTCTGCTGGGCTCTCTCACTCATGCTCATAGTTACCACCAGACATGAGTACCAGCAGCTTTGAACCTCCAGCCTAGACCTAACTCTTGAGTTCCAGGTTCAGGTCACTACCTGCTTACTAAATAAATCTTCCTGAATGTCTCCTAGGCATTTATGAACTCATTTTCCCTGTATCACCTTCTCAGATGGTGTTCCACTAAGTAGCCTTCTTTTTCACCCAGCTAATCAAATCAGAACACAAGGATCATCCCAGATTCCTGTTTCTGTTTCATTGTTCCCTTCCCTTACCCTCAGACCTTGATTTCTACTTTCCAAATCTCTCCCAAATTCATCCTCTCAGCTGCTACAGCTTTAGTTTATAGTTTAGAGCCTCATCACTGCTCACTAGATTTTTAGATGATCTTCTAACTACCCTTTTGGTTACTAATCTGTCCTTCTCACAGAGAAATCTTTCTAAACATAAATCTGATCATGGTACTACCCTTTGAGAAGCTAGAAGATTCAGCATGTGCCTCTTAATATGGCTCCTTCCCATCTACCCATCTTCATCTCCCACGGCTTTGCCACTGACATACTTTCCAGAAAAATGGAACTATCCTAATTCCCTGAACCCACATGCTATTTCAGCCTTTGGGGACTTTACTTCTTTTCTTCAACTGAAATTCTCTCACCTGCCCCATATTTCAACACTTAGCTCAAGGTTCAGCTCCATTTGTCTTCCTTTCCTTATGGCATTACTATTTCTGGTACATCTTCTCATGATTATTTTATTAATTCAAAGAAGATTTATTACACATCCAATATTATACCATGCATTGTGCTGGCTGCTGCATAGATAGACTACTTCTGCCCCCACAGAAGGATTCCATTTGCCTTTCCTGCCATTGAAGTTTACACCTATGTCTCCTTTGAATTGCTAGAGGGCAGGAACTGACTCATGGTCATCTTTGTGTCCTCCAGCTTCTGGCAAGAGTAGATGCTTAATAAATGTGTACTGAACCAATGGAAACAAACAGAAGTGTTTCTGGTTACACTAACAGAACAATAAAACTTAACAAGTATAAAAGTAACTCATAATTGCCAATGAGTAATGTTTGACACTTCATAAAACAGTAACAATTCTATGTTTCTAGGGAACAAACTCAAATGTATACTTATAGAGCACATGGTTAAGCATTGCTTAAAAATGCTTTGAGGATATGATTCGACAATTTATGAGTTTCCTCATAATTCTATGATTAAAGTGACTGATCATAGGGAATACACTTAGTCCCACTGAACTCCACTCCAGAAACTGTGGTTCCTAATCTGCATGCATTAATTTGCCTAACAGAAATCTTACTTATGAGGTTATTCAGCATTTAAGAGTGCAGGCAAGAGAAAGGAGAAGCAATTTGACTTGTACCTAGGGGAGTGACATTTTGGTTCTTGGTTAATATTTAAAAGTCAACTGACACAAGATATTTGCTGACATTCACTGTGGTTGATGTATGAATCTGCCAATCCCATTTCTCCTTATTAAGGCATTATTTTGGTCCTATACGGAAGCTTATTCCAAACTCAACCTCATGTTCTCTTTCTATTGGAAATCACTAATTGGCATCAACTCTTTGCTTTTATATAGCTGAAAAAATACATTAATCCATTTAAAGTTGTATGAAGATAGTATTAATTTTTGTGTATTAACACAATGACTTATTTTCTGATGTAAATATTTCCAAATCATCCTGGGATAGGGTAACTGAAATATGCATTTCTAATATAACTGACATGGAAAATACATTTTGCAGATTTGAAATGATGTGGATTTAATACACATCTTTATATGTCAATTCAGTAGGCATTTAATACTAGGGTTTCTTTTGGTTTTTATTTAACTTTCTTTTAGAAAATTGAAACAAACAAACAAACAAAAAAAACCTTAGTTGGAAGTTGTCTCTGGCCAGTCTCAAAACACTTTGGAATACTTGCCTAAGATCCATTCACTGTAGAATTAAATGTCACAAATGATGGCTTTTTACCACAACTTCTGAAAACTTCCTTTGTTTTTCAAAGCAGGTGAGCCAAGTTACAAATCTGTTTATTCATTTGTATTTCCTGAAAGGTTAGATCCTAGAGTATTTAGTATTCTATCTCCACAGTAGGTCCCTTGAAGGGCTTCTTTCTCTTGCTTTAGAATTACTCTCTTATTTCCTTAATATCTTTGGTTTCAGGTAGTTGACCTTATTGGTCAGATCAGAGTTTTGGGCTTTTGTCTGCCATGGAAGAAAACTGGTGATCCATCTAATTTGCTTTTCTTTGTTTTTTAGTTCTTGCCAAAGCCGGCTACCTTCACTCTGAAGAGTACTCTGGGGTTTTGAGAGTCTTTGTCTGATTCTTATTACCAAGGATTGCCCTTTGAGTTAGTGTCTTAAAAGTAGTAATTTCAGTGATTGACTTTCATAGGCTCAGAAGGCTTCTGAATTTAAAGTTTTCTAATGACCAAGCAAAGTATATACAGTGTACTTTCTGTTTGCAATGTTGTAATCACAAAAAGAGAAAGACTTTGTTAATTTTAATTAGAATAAGGCTTTTTAAAAGTTAAATTCTCCCTCCCTTCACCTCACTCTTCTTGCTTTTTAATTTTTTTACTTATGGTGCTTACTATGATTTAGTTAAATGATGTGTTTTGTAACTATTTCTAGATTTAGTAATTTGAAGTAGTTCCTGTTATATAAAATTAAAAACCTTTAGTGCATTTTCACTATCATTTATATCCTTTCCAGTTACTGATTTTTCACATTAGTTTTAGTGCCAAGATTTATACAATTTACATATTTTTCAAAAGTCATAATTAGGACTTCTCTACTTTATCCACAGGATGGTTCTCAAATTTATGGCAATATATAGAATTATTGTATTATCATGACTTAGATATTATTTTCTATAAAAATAAAAAGCATGTTTAGACTCAAATAAAAGGAAACTGTGATCTCATATCACTGAATCCCTTACCACTCAACAGAAAAAAGCTGTAAGCATTAAGATTCAATAAATTCTCTACTAATTTCTCTTTTCTTCATGCTTTATAGGTCATATTCAGCTACTACACTTTCTTATGTTTTATATTGTATTCCATTCTCTTCCCTGAATTTACTTTTGTTAGGATTACCTCCTTGAGATTTTTTTATATGGGGTACTTGAGCAATAAACTTTCAAAGTCTAAGTGTCAGAAAATATCTTGATTTTGCTTATACGAATAATAATTTGGGTGGGTATAGAAGTCTAAGTTCAAAATAGTTTCTCCACAGAAATCTGAAATCATTGTGTACTGTCTTCTCATGCACATTGCTGCTGACAAGAAATATAATATCTGCCTAATTCTCATCCCGTCATTCCTTGTTCTTCATTCTTTATTCTCCTCACTATGGAAGCTTTAAAAAATAACTTTATCCCATGATCAAGTGGGATTCATCCCAGGGATGCAAGAATGGTTCAACATATGCAAATCAATAAATGTAATACATCACATTAACAGAATGAAGGACAAAACCCCTATGATAATTTTAATAGATGCAGAAAAAGCATTTAATAAAACTTAATATCCTGTCATGATAAAACTCTCAACAATTAGGAATGTACCTCAACACAATAAAGGCCATATATGACAAACTCACAGCTAACATAATATCAAATGGGAAAAGTTGAGAGCTTTTCTTCTGAGACCTGGAACAAGACACAGATGACCACTCTTGCCACTTCTGTTCAACATAGTACTAGAAGTTTGAGCCAGACCAATTAGGAAAAGAGGAAGAAATAAAAGGCATCCAAATCTGAAAGGAAGAAGCTAAGCTGTCCCTCTTTGAAGACAACATTAACTTGTATATAGGAAAGTCTTCAGATCTAAAAAACTGTTAGATCTAATAAATGAATTTAGTAAAGTTGCAGGATACAAAATCACATACAAAAATGAGTAGCATTTCTACATACTAACAGTGAATTATCTGAAAAATAAATCGAGAAAATATTCCCCTGTACAATAACTACAAAAAACATACTAGGAATAAATTTAACCAAGGAGGTTAAATGTATATCTCTACACTAAAAACTGTAAAACATTGATGAAAGAAATTGAAAAAGACACAAATAAATGGAAAGAGATCTCATATTCATGAATTAGAAGATTTAATATTGTTACAATGTCCATCCTACCCAAAGCAGTCTACAGATTCAACACAATCCCTGTCAAAATCCCAATGACATTCTTCAAAGAAATAGAAAAAGCAATCCAAAAATCTGTATGCAACCAAATAGCTAAAGCAATCCTGAGCAAAAATAACAAAGCTGGAGGCATCACACTACCTAACTTCAGAATGTACTACTATTAAGCTATAGGAACCAAAACTGGATGGTACTGGCATAAAAACAGACAGATAAACCCAGAGTAGAATAGAAACAGAATAGAAAGCCCAGAGATAAATCCATGCATTTATGGCCAACCAATTTTTGACAAAGGTGCCAGGAACACACGGTAGGGAATGAATGGTCTCTTCAATAAATGGTGTTGGGAAAACTGGATTGCCACATGCAGAAAAGTGAAATTAAATTGTTATCTCTCACCGTATACAAACATCCAGTCAAAATACATTAACGACTTAAACATAACACTTGAAACTTTGAAACTACTAGAAGAAAATTTAGGGAGAAAGCTCTGTGACACTGGCCTGGGCAATGAGTTTTTTGGATATGACCTCAAAAGGATAGGCAACACAAGCAAAAACAGAAAAATGAAATGATACCAAATTTATAAAACTTCTGCATAGCAAAGGAAACAGTCAACGGAATGAAGTGACTGCCTACAGAGCAGGAGAAAATACCTGCAAACTATACCTCTGATAAGGAGTTAATATTCAAAATGTATAAGGATTCATTGTTTTCCAAGATGGTGAATGCGAAAGCATGTCTCAGCCAGTTGGAAAGAGCAAGATAGTGCATTAAAATAGTGCATAAAGATAAGCTTTAATTCACAAAGTAAATGAGAATCCACCAGATTTATCAGGGACACCCCAGATCTCTAGCAGGAAAATGTGGGCAAACAGCTCTCGTGACAGTGTCTGTCTGATAAACGTGAGTGAAGCCCCAGCACATGAGAGGAGCAGAGAGCTTCCTCTGTGACTCACCTTTCCACTTGGGATCTGAGCAACCCAGGTGAAGGAAGAGCATTATGTTTCTCCAAGCCCTGGAGATAACTTGGGGAAAGGCTTGGAAATGCTGTGAGGGAAAGACACCGAGAAAAGCTGCAGACATTTTCCCAGGCCTGGAACCAAGAACAGGACACCATTTTTAATCCAGGCACATTAAAAGGCAGCCATTCTTTAGTGACCTGGCAGCACGGCCACTTAGGCATTCTATAACAGTCTTAGGTCAGAGACTGGAGTGCCTGCTCTGGAGTTGGGTAGTGGCCTCTGCAGCCAGAGCTATGGAAAGTGCCTCAGCAGTAGGTGCTGGAATTGTGCTTTCTCCTATTGCAGGCCTGGGGTGGGAAGACAGCCGCTACAGCTGCATCTCCTGGGTGATGAGACCTGTAGCCAGGGCTAGCTTGGCAACCTGGAACCAGTCTGCATGTGTCATTGCTGGGTGTCCCAGGCTGCTCCCATGAGATCATGGTGCCAGGGCCCTCTCTGCTCCATCCCCAGGCAGAAATCCAAGCATTTGGAGCATATGCTTGCCTGTGCCAGAAGTCTGAGCCACCCCACCCTTCATGGATATAGATCATGGTGCAGAAGGACCCTCTCCACTCCATGCCTAGGCAGATCTCCGGGAATTCAGAGCACCCCCTTGCCTGGATCAGTAGTCAGAGCCAGCCTATCCTTCCTGTGCATAGATCATGGTATGGGGGCGCCCTCTCTGCTCTACATGTAAGCAGATCTCCAGGCATTCAGAGCACCTGTTCCCAAAGACTAGTGGCTTGAGTCAGCCCATCCTTCCTGTGCAGAGATCCTGGTACAGCAGGGCTCTCTCCATTTTATGCCCAGGTAGATCTCCAGGCATTTGGAGCATCTGCTCACCTAGTTCAGCAGCCTAAGCTGCCCTACCTTTCCTGTGCAAAAGTGCAGATACAGGTGCAAAGAGGTTCCTTCCACTTCACATCCAAGCAGATCTCCAGGCATTCAGAGCACCCACTTACCTGGATTAGCATCCTGACCCACCGTATCATTCCTATACAGAGATCCTTGTGCAGGGGGTCCCTCTTCACTTCACGCCCAGGCAAATCTCCAGTCATTTGGAGCACCTGCTTGCTTGGTCAGCAGGCTGAGTCACCCTACCACTCATGTGCAGAGATCTTGGTGAAGGGGGGCCTTCTCTGTTTCATGCCCAGGTAGACCTCCAGGCATTCAGATAACCTGTTTGCCTAGATTGGCAGCCTGAACCACCCCACCATTCCTGTGCAGAAATATTGGTAAAGGGGAACCCTTTGTGCTCTACGCCCAAGCAGATATTCAAGAATCTCGAGCACCTGCTCATGTCGAACAGAAGCCTGAGCTGCCCCACTATTCTAGGCAGAGATCCTAGTGCACAGGGGCCCTCTCTACTCCATGCCCAGGCAGATATCCAGGCATTCAAAGTACCTGTCCTTCTGAATTAGCAGCTAGAGCCACCCCACCCTCTTTGTGCAGAGATTCTGGTGCAGTAGGGTCCTCTACAGTCCATTTTCAGGCAGCTCTCCAGCCATCTGGAACACTCACTCTCCTGGATTAGGAGTTTCAGCCACTCCCCATCACCATGCAGAGAACTTGAGGCAGAGGAGGTTTCCCAGCTCCCAAACTAGGCACACCTCTGGCT
This sequence comes from Colobus angolensis palliatus, assembly GCF_000951035.1. Lineage (NCBI taxonomy): Eukaryota > Metazoa > Chordata > Mammalia > Primates > Cercopithecidae > Colobus > Colobus angolensis. Next base: position 8,148,299 of record NW_012119265.1, read on the forward strand.
GCTTGGTGGCTGCCCACTGGGTTCTCCTTTGGCACCGGTGCTCGTGCATGCCATCAGAGGGCCTGTAAAGAAGCCTGCCTGGTCCAGCCCCACCCATTTGCCACCTTCCCAACCCTTCTGGGGCTGAGCAGGGAGCTCAGACCAATGTGCACACCATAAACTAGCCCATTGCTTGAGGCAACAGAGAACTTATCCCAGTAAACAAGGATATAATCAGCCACATTGGCCACAGACAGCTCTTACCCATAAGCACCATCTACTGGCTTGTAGGTTGAACTACACAGCCTAATATAAGACCTGTCAACAGAAGTGCATAGGGCGATAGAAGCAAAGCCAAAAGACACTACCCAACCTTCTCTAAAATTGCATCCCCCAGGGAGTGGGGAAAGGGGAAGAGAAAGTAAGAAAACAACAATAATATTATAGGGAAAGACAGAAAAAGAAAAAATCCCCACCACACAATAATAATGACAAAAATTAGAAACACCAGCATTTCCAGATAAGAAGGAACAAATGCAAGAATTCCAGCACTATGAAAAATGTGAATGCAGTTACACCACCCAAAGATCACACTAGCTCTCCAGCTATGGTCCCTAACCAAAATGGAAACTCAGAAATGACAGGTAAAGAATTAAAAGCATGGTTGCAAGGAAGCTCAAAAAGATCCAGGACAAGGTTGAAAATCAACACAATGAAACTTCCTAAGCAATCCAGGAAAGTTAGAAAGAGATAAACATCATAAAACAAACCCCAAAACTTCTAGAATTGAAAAACTCATTTAAGAAATTTCAAAATACAATTGAAAGCTTCATCAATAGACCAGACCAAGCAGAAGAAAGAATTTCAGTGCGTGAAGACCAGTATTTTTAGCTAACACAGTCAGACAAAAATAAAAAAAAAAGGAATTTTAAAAAGTGAACAAAGTCCTTTAGAAATATGGGAGTAGGTAAAGTTACCAAACCTATGAATTAATGGCATTCCTGGAGAGACAGAGAGAAAGTCAACAATCTAGAAAACATATTTAGGGGAATAATTCAGGAAAATTTGCTCCATCTTGCTAGAGAGGTAGATATCTAGAAACGAGAAATCCAGACAACACCTGTGAGATACTATGCAAAATAAACACCATGAAGACATACAGTCACTAGACTGTCAAAGGTCAACACTAAAGAAAAAATCTTAAAGCCAGCTAGAAAAAAGGGTTAGAACATGTACAAAGAGAACCCCATCACCTTACAGCAAACTTCTCAGCAGAAACCTTACAAACCAGGAAAGATTGGGAGCCTATTTTTAGCATTCTTAGAGAAAAGAAATTCCAACCAAGAACTTCATATCCCACCAAACTAAACTTCATAAGTGAAGGAGAAATAATTCTTTTTCTCTTTGAGAGAGTTCTAAACATAAAAGCAAAAGAATGATACCTGTTACCACAAAATAAACTTAAGTACATAGCCCACAGACCCTATAAAGCAGCCACACAATAGAAACTACAAAGCAACCAGCTAACAACTTCACGATAGGATCAAAACCTCACATATCAATATTAATCTTGAATGTAATTTACTTTTTTTTTTTGGTAGAGATGGGATCTTGTTATGTTGAACAGGATGGTGTTGAACTCTTGACCTCAAGTTATACTCCTGCCTTGGCCTCCCAAAGTGCTGGGATTACAGGCATGACCCACCACACCCAGCCTTAACCTAGAATGTAAATGGCCTAAACACCCCACTTAAAAGGCACAGAGTGGCTAGTTGAATATTTTAAAAAGTACATCAGTCTGCTGTCTTCAAGAGATGCATTTCACACATAATGACATAGATAGGATCAAAGGAAAGGGTCAAAGAAAGATCTATCATGCAAGTATAAAACAAAGAGTGGAGGTGGGGGGGGTCACTATCCTTATATCATATAAGAATAAACAAGGGCGAAAATGGCATTACATAATTATAAAGGGTTCAATTCAACTACTAGAAGACTTAACTATCCTAAATACATATGCACCCAACATTGGAGCACCCAGATTCATAAAATAAGTACTTCCAGACCTACGAAAGACTTAGATAGCCACATAAATAATAGTAAGGGACTTCAAAACACTACTGACAGTATTAGATAATAGAGGCAGAAAACTAACAAAGAAATTCTGGGCTTAAATTCAACATTTGACCCACTAGGCCTAATAGACATCTACAGAATAGTCCAACCACCAACCACAGGACATATATTGTTCTCAGCTGGACAAGAAACATACTTCAAGACTAACCACATGTTTGGCCATAAAGCAAGTCTCAATACATTCAAAAAACCTAAATCATACCACCCATATTTCTGGACCACAGTACAGCAAAAATAAAAATAAATATCAAGAAGATCTCTCAAAACCATATAACTGCATGGAAATTAAACAACTTTCTCCCAAATGATTTCTGGGTAAACAATAAAATTAAGGTATAAATAAAATTTTTTTTTGAAACAAATGAAAACAGAGACGCAGTATACCAAAATTTGTGGAATGGAGCAAAAGGAGCACTAAGAATAAAGTTTATGGTGTTAAATGCCTACCTCAAAAAGAGAGATATCAACTTAACAATCTAATATCCCACCTACAGGAACCAGAAAAGCAAGAACAAACTAACCCAAAAGCTAGAAGAAGAAAAGAAATAACTAAAATCAGAGCAGAACTGAACAAAATTGAGACCCAAAAATCCATGCAAACCTAACAAACCCAAAAGATGGATTCTTGAAAAGATAAACAAAATTGATAGACCACTAGCTAGATTAACAAAGAGAGAGAGAGAAAATCCAAATAAGCACAATCAGAAGTAACAAAGTTTACATTACAACTGATCCCACAGAAATATAACAAATCCTCAAAGACTATTATGAACACCTCTATGCACACAAACAAGAACATCTAGAGGAAATGGATAAATTTCTGAAAACACACAATCTCCCAAGACTGCATCAGGAAGAAACTGAAACCCTGAATACACCAATATCAAGTTCTGAAGTTGAATTTAGTAATAAAAGCCCCGGACCAGACTGATTCACACCCACATCCTACCAGACATACGAACAAGAGCTGGTACCAATTCTACTGAAACTATTCCAAAATATCAAGGAGGAAGGAGGACTCCTCCCTAACTCATTCTATGGGGGCACCATCACCCTGATATCAAAACTTGGCAAAGACACAATGAAAAAAGAAAACTACAGACCAAATATTACTGATGAACACAGGTGCAAAAATCCTCAGCGAAATAACAGCAAACCAAACCCAGCAAGTCATCAAAAATTAATTCCCAAAATCATTTTATTCCTGGGACACAAGGTTAATTTAACATATGTGAATTAATAAATACGATTCACTACATAAACACAATTAAAACAAAAACCATCTAATCATCTCAATAGACACAGAAAAAGCTTTGGATAAAATCCAACATTGCTTTATGATTAAAAACCCTCAAAAAACTAGAGGCATCAAAAGTACATACCTCAAAATAATAAGGGCCACTATGACAAACACACAGCCAACATCATATTGAACAGGCAAAAGCTGGAAGCATTACACTTGAGAACTGGAACAAGAAAAGGATGCCCATTCTCACCACTCCAACATAGTACTGGAAGTGCTAACCAGAGCAAACAGGCAAAAGAAAGAAATAAAAGACATCCAAATAGGAAAAAGAAAGTTAAACTATCTCTCTTTGTAGACAATATGATTCTATACCTAGAAAACCCTAAAGACTCTGCCAAAAGACTTCTGGAACTGATAAATGACTTCAGTAAAGTTTCAGGATACAAATTCCATGTACAAAAATCAGTATCATTTCTATATGCCAATAACATTCAAGCCGAGAGCCAAATCAAAATCAAGAATTGCTGCAAAAAATAAAAATACCTAGGAACACATCTAACCAAAAAGGTGGAAGATCTCCACAAAGAGAACTACAAAACACTGCTGAAGGAAATTATAGATGACATTAAAAAATGGAAAAGTATTCCATGCTCATGGATTAGAAGAATCAATATCACCAAAATGACCATACTGCCCAAAGCAGTCTATAGATTCAATAGTATTCCTATCAAGCTACCAATGACAGTTTTCATAGATCCAGAAAAATGATTCTAAAATTCATATGGAACCAAAAAGAGCCTGAAGAGCCAATGCAATCCTAAGCAAAAAGAATAAAGCTGGAGGCATCACATTGTCCAACTTCAAACTACACTATAAGGCTATAGTAACCAAAACAGCATGGTACTGACACAAAAATAGACATATGGAACAATGGAACAGAATAGAGAGCCCTGAAATAAAGCTGCGCACCTACAGTCATCTGATATTCAACAAGGTTGATATATCTTAAATAGAAAATAAATTATTCTACTAAAAAGGCAAAAATAAGCAATGGAAAAAGGACTCCCTATTCATTAAGAGGTGCTGGGATAGCTGATTAGCCCTATATGAAGAAGTAACGAGCCACCACCTTTAATAACTATGTATTTGCTACCAGCTGAATATTTGCCACCACTCCCCTCTCCCAATTTTTAAGTGGAAATCTTAACCCCATCGTGATGATATTAGGAGGTGGGGCCTTTGGGATATATTAGGTCATGAAAATGGAGGCCACATGAATGGGCTTAGTCCCCTTATAAAAGACACATGAGAGCTGGCTTTCTCCCTCTGCTCTTGATCTTGGACTTTGAGCCTCCAGAGCTGTGAGAAATAAATTTCAGTTCTTTGTAAGCCACCCAGTCTATGGTATTTTGTTATAGCTGCCCAAACTGACAAGACAGTATCGGTTAAAAGCAAAGATCACTTTTTGCACAATTTATCTTTTGCAGCATTTGCTATAATATTAGCAGACATTTCTATGTTCATTTAATTTAATAAGCCTCCTGGTTTTTACTTTTTTATTTGTGTTTTTTTTATTTCCATAGGTTTTGGGGGAACAGGTGGCATTTGGCTACATGAATAAGATCTTTAGTGGTAGTTTCTGAGATTTTGGTACATCCATCACCCAAGCAGTATACACTATACCCAATTTGTAGTCTTTTATCCCTCACCCCCTTCCCACCCTCACCGTCCTATCAGACCCCAAAGTCCACTGTATCATTCTTATGCCTTTGCATCCTCATAGCTTAGCTCCCACTTATGAGTGAGAATATACGACGTTTGGTTTTCCATTCCTGAGTTATTTCACTTAGAATAATGGTCTCCAATTCCATCCAGGTCACTGTGAATGCCATTATTTTGTTCCTTCCTGGTTTTTACTTTTTTGTACAAGGTATGCTATAAATCCGGACTCCAAGTCCAATTCAGTATGAATGCTGCTGTCCAAAGTTTTCTCCTTGTGGCTGAGTTTTGCCTTATAATGCTTTGAGACAATGCTACAACAGAAAAAATGTACCCAATACAAGAATCCCTGGCTGGTCTATGCCACAGCAGATGAATGCGTTTAGCTAAAAAAGGAAGTGAACCTGCTCCACGGCAGCACATCTGAATTGAGTTTTCTGCTGGACTCAGAACCTACTCAGAATCAGGCTGAGTTTTTTGTTGCTTTCGCCTTTGTCCACACCTCAATTTGGTTTAAAGGAGATGTATCTTAAAAAATGGTCCATTTGGGTTCTGAAATCTTACTTTAATTCTAAATCCCACCTTTCAGCAAAGGGTCTTCATTGCCTTTTCCTTCTTTAGCCAGGTAAAGAGCTTCATCACTCAGCTCTTACTCCTCAGTTGGACATTCACTACTTTGTTTTCTAAATCAGGATTTTTTTTAACTTCAATAAAATATTGATTCATGATAAACTCTTAGTGAAAGTAATGCTAGTGTGATAATTAAAAGCATCAGATTACCCATCTGGAAGTAAGGAGAGTCATAGTTCCAGGCACGTGGGAAGAGGGGAAACTGCTCCCAATGGGCATAAATAATTGACAAACACTCTAAGATGGAAGGAAGAAATCACATACGTAAGTCTGTGTATGTACTTACACATACATGGCACTCTTTTGAGAGAGATTTATCACAATATATTTTATGTGACAAAGCATAATTAAATATTGTTTTCAAGAAACATGAATTGTAGGCTTCTGGAAATAATTCTGAAAATTTGCATGGTGCAAAAACATGAAATCATATCAATTACAAAACTGAGAAAAGTGCTATATGGTGTCTTAGAGCCTCAAAGCTCAGGTTGAAAAAGAAAATTTCTATTTACCTTCTGTGTCATTCAAAATTTGTTGCTAAGTTTCCAACATTACAGATCAATTTATCCCTAGGATGTGCAAATAACTGGTTATACAACTCAAAGTAGCTTGACAAAGTAGTTTGACAAGTCGTTTAGACCAGCTACTTGTTCCCTCCCCAAACCCAACCCTAGAGAGGCCACAGAAAGAAAAAGGAGGCTGACGGATCTCAGAAACTCATATAGAAACCATTCGAGAGAGTGGTTGGGTTCCAGTGTGGACAGCAAACAGCAGCCCTGTGTAGGAAAACTGGGCAGCCACAGACAAAGGACAGATGGCATGGGGCTTTTTAGTTTTCTTTTCCCTGTATTTCCTTGAAGTAGGTCACTGGAGACAGAAAAACAGCAATACCAGCTTCTCAGGGTAGCACCAGAGTATTCTATCCTCCTTCAGGGTGGAGAGAGGTTCCAGAGAGGCAACGGCACTTGGTGCCATGGTTGAGTGATGGGGTGAGGGTGGTAGGTAGTGAGGTGGTGGGCAGGAGGGAAAGTCAAGCTCAGACTGTAACCCCAGAGCTTTCCATTTGGAAGAACATTCTCTTTACCACTCCCTAGGCTTATGATAAGAGAGTGATGGAAAAGGAAGATGAGGATGTGAACAAACAACTATACAACCTTCATCCTGCTTACTCATCCACTGGCTTTGGGCTTGGCTGTGGCACAGGCTTTGGCTAATGGGATGTAAAGGAACAAGATGTTCATTTACCACAGTTGAGCAGAAGCCTAAATGTGACTGTGTGGCTTAGCTAGGGCCTTTTTGTGCCATCCTAGTACAGCATGTCCTAGACAGGGGCTGCTCCTTTAGCCTGGGTTCCAAAATGAAAACATGCATGGAGCTAAGCCAAGCTAAGCAGAGCCCAACAGACTTCAGCAGAACCAAACCCTGATGTATTGTGCAGAAGAAAAACTATTTCTCATTGTAGCCCCTGAGATCTGGGATTTATTTGTTACAGACTAGGAAAAGCCAAAGAATTCACTGACTTAATAGGTGACAAAACATTACCATCTCTTTTAGCCATATAAATTAAGGATAATTCTTTATTTTTTCAATAAATATTATCTGACTTTATTAATCCCTAAATCTACCTTTGATTATATCAGCACGATTTTGCTACATATTGATATTATATTTATATATACATATACATACATATATGATACACACACATATACATATATATCAGAAAGATTCTAGCACTTTATATACTGTAAAGTCTGTATAGTCTGTAAAGTCTATAGAAAAATATTCAAATGATATGTTGATTTGGCCCCAAATATTTTTTATATGCATGTAGTTTTACATATATATAAAATATGTAGTTTTGAAAATTTTGTGTTTTTAGGGCCCTCATTTTATTCGTGACTTCGCTGGATATACAGACAGATTTAGCAGGTGACTTTGTTGAAGTTGGAGCAACTATTTGGCTAAGTTTCTAGCAGTCAGCTAAGTCTTAAACTTCTCTATTGTCAATGGCAATTTAATACTTGCATTTACGTGCCTGGCAGCAGACAAGGTCATGTACCTTTATGCTGAGGCAGCAGGTCAAATGACTTTGCTTTTAAAAGCTGCAGGCTCATTGCTAAATGGAAGGAATACTCTCAACTAAATGAATGACTTGGCCCACAGCAAAATACCTTGGTGTCTTCAGATTGTTTACTGCCCAAGTCACTCATCATCCTCAGCACTAAGACACCACTTAAAAGGTCAGTAGCATAACCCAATAAATGAAGAAGTACTTTTATATTCTAGGTCTTTGTTGTGAGAAGATAGAGGCTTTTAATTACTTTTTTTTTTTTTTTCATTTTTCAAAGGAGAAAGTCTGTTGCTGAATTGATTGTCCTTGCAAAGATACTACGTGGAAAATGCTATTTACTACAGCTGCATGAATGGATCCAAGGGCAGGGCTGGCAGGCTGGGGGACAAATCCATTGTTGTCAGCAACATACTTCTAAATTTCTACCAAGGTGTGGAGTCCACTATGACTCCCAGGTCCCAAATACTGGTTGAAGAAGTTGGAAGCTGCTGTAACCTAGCTGTTGATGGATCTAACCTGGACAGGAGTTATGCTTCCAAGATGGAGGAGTCTCTTACAAAGCAGAGATTCAGGTAAACAGGATAGGAAGTAATTTTTCAAAATTTCCTATTCTTGGTCCCTAAACTCTAAATTTACAAAATATTAGTAAGAGCTTCCTAACTGCTCTCATGGGGAAAAAAAAAACAAACAAAAAAAACAAGAATGACAACATCTAGAAAATATTTTAAATGTAGTCACCCATTCTGAAATAATGTGATTACTGTGGCATTGTCAAGTAGCCACTACATACTCCTAAGTTTAGTTTTAATTGGCTTATGTTATTCATCCTTGTAGAGTCTCATTTTTTTTGATCCATTTGTCTCTTCAGGGAAGAACTAGCAGGAAGATAACATTTCATTTTCCTATGAATAAATGCTGATTAATAAATGACAATCAGACTCTTTTCTTGTACTTCTCACAAACATCTCCTTCTCTTTCAAAACTTGGCTTAGATATCCCTCATTTTGGTATGCATCATTAACTTCTCCCAGATAATTACTGGCCTCTCCTTTGTGTTCCTTGTTCACACCTTTGTTATTATACTTAATATTTTATACATGGTTATTTCTGGATGTCTTTCTCCCACTATAGAGTAACGATGTGCTTGAGACTACCACCATATCTTGTTCATCACTGAATTAAGTACAGTCCACTATAATGTAAATGCTGAATATATGTTTGCAGAATTGAATTTAAATCTGGAGAGGAGCTTCAGTGGCCCATTAAAGGATTTGAGTTCTCAAATCTTTCATCACTGATATGTAGGAAGAGAGTAATCATACCTAAAGATAATGCAACAGGGATAGCAAAAGCATTGAGTGATAGAATCCTCCCAAATCTTTCAAGAAAAATAGGGTTAGCCTAACAATATGAAATTTAATGGAGACAAAATACAAGGCCTACTACCTCCACCCAAAGTGCCAACCATAATATTATGAAATAGAAAAATATATAGCTTATTCCTAGCACATTAATAAGTAAGGACTTATGGGTATTAGATGATGTAAGCTTAACACAAGTCAACAGTGTGATGTGGCTGACAAACACGTGATGTGTCTTCAGGTTGAATCAGTAGAAATGGGGTGCGCACAGTGAGGGAAGTCATGCTCTTGCTATAAACCACACTATCCAACTCACATACTTCTCAAAAAGATGTACTGTTTAGGGGCACCACATTTAGAAAAGTGGGTTGGAGGAGGTAGATGGTCTAAAAAAAGGGGATAAATGGACTTAAAAGCACTCTGTGATGATAAACAGCAATGGTAATGTAATGTCTGGAAAAATGAAGACTCAAGGTTAATATGACAGTGATCTTTTTATGTTATGGCCCTGCATGATACAACAGGATTAGTGGATAAGTAACATCAATATGAGATAAATTTCTTATAGTCAGAACTTTCCAAGGATGAAAAGTCAGTTTGGAAGGTGGTGAATTCTCTGTACTGAGAATGTTCACAAGATTTTTTAAACACTTGTTCCCTCCAACCCAGAAATTCTTTGACTCTGAGCCTTTTGTTCAGTTAGGTTAAAAATAAATGGTGATTCCTTGATTTCTACAAATATGTAACATCATTATCAACACTTGATCTTTTCTAATTATTATGTTCAATTGGAAGGAATGGATAGTCATAGTGGCCTGCCATTTTTCAATAGATTACAGTAGCTAATTTAAAAAATAAGGTGATATGGTTTGGCTGTGTCCCCACCCAAATCTCATCTTGAATTTCCACATGTTGTAGGAGGACCTGGTGGGACGGACCTGGTGGGAAGTAACTGAATCATGGGGGCAAGTATTTCCCGTGCTCATGCTAGTGAATAAGTCTCATGACGTCTGATGGTTTTAAAAAGAGGAGTTCCCCTGCACAAGTGCTCTCTCTTTGCCTGCTGCCATCCACGTAAGACATAACTTGCTCTTCCTCGCATTCCACCACGATTGTGAGGCTTCCCCAGCCACATGGAACTGTAAGTCCAAGTAAACCTTTGTCTTTTGTAAACTGCCCAGTCTCAGGTATGTCTTTATCGGCAGCGCAAAAATAGGCTAATACCTAAGGCATTAAGAATCAAGCTAAAATATGCCTGAAAAACACTTCTATCTTGTTGTAAGCACTAAACTTAAGGTTTAAGTGCCAGATAATTTCACTACAAGGTTACACTTCTAAAGCATTTCTGAACTTTAGTTGTAATTGGTAGTCTGCATTTTACCTATACAACTGGAGTTGCTGAGTCATATTTTGATTCCTTTTAGTCTAGCCATCATTTTCTGGAGTAGATTCAAATACTGAGCAAGAGGAAACCCATTTGAATCTGTTCCAGCTGGAAGCTTGTTGTCAACTATATCAACAAAATAGATGTTGCTGGAAATACAATTTTGGTGGCTGAAACTGCTGCACTTTTCTATGTCATCATGGTTAATACGAATGTGTCTTTTATCCTTTGAGTGCAGGGTATATTGCTCGAGTGATGGGTGCACCAAAATTTCACAAATCACCACTAAAGTGCTTACATAGTCAAACACCCCCTGTTTCCCAACAACCTATGGAAATAAAAAAACAAAAAATAAAATAAAATAAAACTAAAAGTTATAAAGAAAAGAATGTGTCCTGCAAATTTATGAGTCAAACTAGAATACCTTTACTAGAAATGAAATCACTTACCTTTTTCATAAGAGGAAAAGAAACAAAACAAAACTTGTTCCATCTAATATTGAGTAACATATTTTTCTGCACTTAAATTTTTTTTTTTTTTTTTTTGAGACAGAGTCTCGCTCTGTCGCCCAGGCTGGAGTGCAGTGGTGCGATCTCGGCTCACTGCAACCTCCACCTCCCAGGTTCACGCCATTCTCCTGCCTCAGCCTCCCGAGTAGCTGGGACTACAGGTGCCCGCCACCACGCCTGGCTAGTTTTTTTTTTTTTTGTATTTTTTTAGTAGAGACGGGGTTTCACTGTGTTAGCCAAGATGGTCTCAATCTCCTGACCTCATGATCTGCCCACCTCGGCCTCCCAAAGTGCTGGGATTACAGGCGTGAGCCACCGTGCTTGGCCTGCACTTAAATTTTTATGGAAAAAAAGCCCAAATGATATAAACAAATGGTACCATAAAGACACATCTAACAAGTTGATGTTAAGGATTTAGTGTGGAGGATGGGGAAAGAGCAATATTTAGACTGTAGCTCTTGGCCAGAGATTTAACTTTCAAGCAATGGAAATGACAATGGACAAAAAGGAAAAGTTTGAGGCCAGTTCTGCCATTGGCTGTTACATATGACCATAACAAGTCACTTTCTTCCCTCATAAGAAAAGGAACTAAAATTTCAAGGAGGAGAAACAGAATTTCAGAGAGATCAAATAGAAAGCGATGGTCCAAAGTTTGAACCTAGGTCTCACTTACTCCAAAACTCATGCCATCCAATCTTATTTATGTCTCTCAACATCAAATATATTAACACTGATTCTTCTTCTATCTTACCACACAGCATCTCTAAGGAAGAAAAAGAAAAGAATCAGCCTTTCCTGCCAACAAATTATGTTCTAGACCAGAGATCAGCAAACTCTTTCTGTCAAGGGCCAAACAGTAAACATTGTTCAGCTTTGTTGGCCATATGGTCTCATTTGCACCTACTCAGCTCTACCCTTGTAGCACAAAACAAGTCAAAGAAAATATGTGAGAAAATGAATATGGCTGCATCCTGATAAAATTTTATTTTAAAAAACAGGCGGTGGCATGACAGCATCAAAAAGAATAAAATAATCAGGAATAAATTTATTTTAAAAGTGCAAGACTTGTACAATGACAACTACAACATGTTGTTGAAATAAATTAAATAGGGCCTAAATAAATGAAAAGATTTCTTATGCTCATGAATTGGAAGGCGATATTTAAGACGGCAGTACTCCTCAAACTACAGATTCAATGCAGTTCCTATCAAGGTACAAGGTACAAGCTAAGTGTCTTTCAGAAACTGACAAGCTAATTCTAAAATTCATATGGAAATAAAAGAGACCCAGAATAGTCAAAACAATATTGAGAAAGAAGACCAAATTGGAGGATTTGCACTTCCAGATTCCACTTACTACAAAGCTACAATAGTCAAGATAATATAATACTAGCATAAGTCTAGACAATAAATCAATATAACAAAACTAACTGTCTAGAAACAGACCCTTACATTTATGGCCAATTAATTTTTGACCAGGGTGACAAGACAATATATTGGGAAAAGAACAGCATTTTAAACAAACAGTACTGAGACAACTGGCTATCTATACGTAAAAGTTGGGCTTCTATTCATACCACACACAAAAATTAACTCAAAATGAATCAAAGACCTAAATGTAAGAGCTAAAACTTTAAAACTCTTAGATGAAAACAAATAAATGAATCTTGGTTAACCTGGATTAGGTCATACTGGTTTCTTTGATGTGACACCAAAATAGAAGCAACAAAATAAAAATAGATAAGTGTAACTTCATAAAAATTAAAAACTTTTATTTATCAAAGGACACCATCAAGAAAGTGAAAACACAATCCACAGAACAAGGTAAAATATTTGGAAATCATGTATCTAACAAGGAGGATGTACATAGAACACAGAAAGAACTCTATAGTTCAACAGTAAAAAGAAAATCCACCCAATGCAAAAATGGACAAATCATTTGAATAAACATTTCTGCAAAGAAGACCAATGACTGATGAGCACATAAAAAGATGCTCAACACCATTAGTCATCATTAAAATGCAAATCAAAACCACCAGAATGGCTAAAATTAAAAAGTGTGAGGATGTGGAGAAATTGGAATTCTCACATATTGCTACTGAGATTGTAAAATGGTGCGGCCACTTTGGAAACGATTTGGTAGCTTCTCAAAATGTTAAATGTAGAGTTATCTTATTATCCAGCAAGTTCACTCTTAGCTATATACCCAAGATAACTGAGAGTATGTGTCCTCATAAAACCTGTACATGAATGATCATAGCAGCATTATTCCTAATAGCTGGCAATGGAAGCAACTCAAATGTCCACCAAATGATGAGTGGATAAATAAAATGTGGTATATCCATACAATGGAATATTATTTTTCCATAAAAAGGAAGGAAGTACTGATACATGCTACAACATGGATGAACCCTGAAAATATTATATTACATTATGCTAAGTGAAAGAAGCCAGACACAAAAGGCCACACAGTTTATGATTCCATTAACAGGAAATGTAAACTGTGTCTGTAATAGGCAAATCTATGGAAATAGAAAGTAGATTTGTGGTTGCCAGGGACTGTGGGAAAGAGGGAAGGGGGAATGAGCATTGAGGGGCATGGGGTTTCTTTTTGGGGTGATGAAATTTTTTGAAGCTAGATAATAGTGATGGTTGCACAACTCTGTGAAGGTATTGAATTGTACACTTTAAAAGGGTGAATTTTAGGGTATGTGAACTATATCTCAATAAAGTTGTATAAAAACAAATGAACAGACACAAATTGGATATAGTTTGCCAACTCCTGTTTCAGATTCTTACGTAGTTATCTGTGCCTCACTTACCCTAACTGTAAAATTACTGAATTGGAGTAAATGTTCTCTAAGATGGCTTTCAGGTAAAACAAAATTCTCCTTTTATTAAAAAAATTATATTCAGAATTGACATCCTGAGGCTCCTGTAAATCTTGTCACCAACCATACAATTTTTTAACAGTTTTGCTTAGACAAGAATATTAACATATTTTAGAAAATAATTAACAATGGAGGTTATGGTAACAAAAATGTTTTTTCATAAAGCATTGATTAATCAATAATTAAATCAGGGCCTTTAATTGCCTTCCCAGAGTGCTGCCCTGCACTGGAAAGTCTGTGCCAGCAGGACTCCCTGTGAGTACACTGTACAATATGTCAAGGTTGCTTCCTCTTCAAAACTTACTTATGATTTACACATCTGTCCTAAATAACTGAAGATAAATGTTTTCATAAGCTACTCATTTTACGATTGCTTATTTGGCTACAACTTTTAAAGTATATTTTAATATATTTTGATATATAAAGTTTTATCATTGCCAGCCCTTGGTTCTCTTTACTACTGCACCCATTCCCTTGTGATTTCATTCAGTTGCAAGGCTTTACCCATCCATTTTCTAGGGCTGCTGAAACCAAAAACCGTGGAGTCATCCCTGTTTCTTCTCTGGCCCCACATCCAGTTGATCAGGAAATCTTGTGAGTTCTACCTTCCAAATGTTTCCAAAACCTGACCATTTTTCACTACTGCCACTACTACAACCCTGTTCCACCACCATCTCCCACTCGTGTTCCTGAAGAGCCTCTGATGGGTCTTCTTACTTCTGCCCTGGTCCCTGCAGTCTACTCACTATATGGCAACCAGAGTGAGCGCTCACATCAGAGCAGCTCACTCCTCTGCTTTCACCCCATGGGGGTCCCATCACACTCCAGTGAGAGTCATGAGGCCTGTGGTCTGCATCTTCTTGCTTTGCTGACCTCCTTTCCGGTGACTCTCCCTTCCAGCCACCCTGGCCTCTTTGCGGTTCTGCGAACACATCAGATAACTCTCACTTTAGGGCCTTTACTGCAGCTGTTTCTTCCTCCTAGGCTGCTCTTCCACCCCATAGCTGCTTACCTAAGTTATTTGCCTTCCTTAAATCTTTGCTCCACTCTCACCTTCTTCAATGAGTTCTCTCTCCCTTGACCACCTGATATAATATTGTGACCTGCCCCTCCCTCTATCACATTCTCGATGCCTCTAACTCTTTCTACTTTTTCTTTTCCTCCCCAGAGTCTTACCACTTTCTCGCATACTATATAATTTGCATATATATTATGTGATATCGTTTGGATATTTGTCACCTCCAAATCTCATGTTGAAATGTGATTCCCAATGTTGGAGGTGAAGCCCAGGGTGGGAGGTGATTGGATCATGGGGGAAACCCTCATGAACGGTTAAGCACCATCCCCTTAGTGATCAATGAGTTCTCACTCTGAGTTCACATGAGATCTGGTTGTTTAAAAGAGTGTGGCACCTCCCACCTCACTCTCTTGCTCCCACTCTTGCCATTTGACATGCCTGCTGTCCTTCATCTTCTGATTGGAAGCTTCCTGAGGCCTCACCAGAATGTGATGCCAGCACTATGCTTCCTGTAAAGCCTGCAGAACCATGAGTCAATAAAATCTCTTTTCTTTATAAATTACCCAGCTTCAGGTATTTCTTTGTAGCAATGTAAAAACGGACTAACACATTATGTTTATTGTTCTTGTCTTTCTCCCCTAACAAGAATGTAAGTTCTGTAAGAGCACAATCTTTGTTTTGTTCACTGAAGTATCTCCAGTGCCTCAAACAGTGCCTGATATACAAGATGTAACAACAAATATTTGTTACATAAGTAAGCCAGCTATCTATCTATCTATATGGAATGATGTAACTGAAATTTTGGTTGTTAGCCAATGCTCATATGACCATTATTTAAAATGGCACACTGCTCAGTCAGATACTAGGCAGTGAACAGGAGTG
Organism: Colobus angolensis palliatus; assembly: GCF_000951035.1. NCBI lineage: Eukaryota > Metazoa > Chordata > Mammalia > Primates > Cercopithecidae > Colobus > Colobus angolensis. The sequence goes on from NW_012119265.1 coordinate 8,164,127, forward strand.
TTCCAGGCTGAGGCCTACTCATCAGCAATGTGATTCCACAGTTGGAAGCTCCTGAAAAACAAAGGTAATTATATTGTATTTTTCTTCCTTCCAAGGGAAGGCTGATCATATTGCAGGAAATCACAGATTCAGGTTTTTCAGCAGTATGGAGCTCTTGAAATTATCAAGTCCAGTGTTTTCTCTTCCCCTTTTAACCTTAAACCTATTTTTGGAGTCACAGATCCCACTGAGAGTCTGATGAAAGTTACGATCTTGGCCTAGCAAAATGCTCCTGCAAATATTTGCACAATTTGCCCTCCAGGGACTCGCAGTCCAAGCATAAGAATTTTAATTCTAGTCCCTTCAAGAACAACCCCCCACCCCCTGCCATGAGTAGTCAAAGCTCTGCTAGATTCAAAAATTGACTAAGAAGATTATGCAACATTGCTCAGAAATCCCATTCAATATTGAACGATGTTCCCCCTTGGCAAACTTCTCCTTATGTCTTTGTGAGGATGGAGTGAAAGAGCAGTAGATACAATATGGTCTGCCATCAGGGGAAGGGGAAACAGAAATTCTCAGAGCTCTGAAAACCTGCTGACACCAAAAATAGTGAGCTTTTGGCACTTCAAAGGCCCAGAGTCACTAGAACCTACACACTAGTCCACGTTTCCATTGACAGGGTGCTCCTACATCAGAATAAAGTGGTGGCTGAGTTCTCATTTTCTGAATTCAGCATTGTGCTGTGCAGACAGAAGTAAAAGGAAATTGGAGAAACAATCAAATTGCCAGTCGCTGAGAGAGCAGAGAGGAGAGAAGGGTATGAAAATGGCAGTGAAAGCATCTAGGGGGAGCCAGTGCTGGTCCTGGAATTGGACTTGCTGCTGCAGCTGATTCCCGTACACTATGATCAGGAGGAAAACCCACCTCTCCCAAAGGCGGTGCCACAGACCATAGACATCATCTTGATGCCAACTGAACATACTGGGTTAGGGGAAAGGAGAAGAGAGTAATCAGAGAGCTGGATCATCATTATAAACACTAAGCAAAAAGCAGCTTTTACAGCTTTTAGTTAGCTCAAAAATATTTTCCTGGCTCTGAAAAGTGGTGCTCAACTGGATAAAAATTTTATATATCATAAGGGAAATATGACGGATTTAAATCTTTTCTTTGTGCCTAGAAGCACCTTATCGAAAGCACTTTTGAGAATGGAGGTGAAGTAAGACATTCAACAACCTCCCCTTATTCCCAAACTCAATTTTACTTTTGCTTCCATGCAGGCTGCCACAGGCTCCCAGGAACAAGCCCACGGAAGTCTATACATACTTAGGAGTTCATATAGTTGCCTGTCCCTCTACTCCCTATCCCAACTTTGCAGCTACCTTTTGATCAACCTCTATTAAGATGAGCATTTACGCCGGGCGCGGTGGCTCAAGCCTGTAATCCCAGCACTTTGGGAGGCCGAGACGGGCGGATCACGAGGTCAGGAGATCCAGACCATCCTGGCTAACACGGTGAAACCCCGTCTCTACTAAAAATACAAAAACTAGCCGGGCGAGGTGGCGGGCGCCTGTAGTCCCAGCTACTCGGGAGGCTGAGGCAGGAGAATGGCGTAAACCCGGGAGGCGGAGCTTGCAGTGAGCTGAGATCCGGCCACTGCACTCCAGTCCGGGCGACAGAGCGAGACTCCGCCTCAAAAAAAAAAAAAAAAAAGATGAGCATTTACGTTTAATTGTGCAGAGGACTAATGAGTCTCTAAAGTTATCCAGTAACTCCAAGTACACTGTGTAAACAGGAAAACGGAGGAAATGCACTTATGACTAGCTTCTCTCCCACTGGTGTACTAGCTATCGCTACAGCATCTGATAATAGTACTCAAGCTATTAAAGCAATGATTCTTTTTATGTGCCTCGCGTCCCAGTAAGCCAAAACAAATATTGTCGTTACTTTAGGACAACCCAACCTTTCTCCCTAAAGTAAGAAGGCTAAGAGTCATTATTTTGCTAATGCTTCTCCCTGTCCCAGATTTTTTGAAGATATGAGAAAACAGGCATAGAAAAATTAAAAGAGTCATACATCTCAAACATCACAACATAAACCATTAACACAGACAAGGCTGGGCTAAGCATTGCTTGCTTTCATTGCCCTTATAATACTTTATTACACCTATCTGTTTGTATGTATGTCCCTACAAATGCCTTGCAGGCAAGCACTGTGTCTTACTCATATTAGCTTCTGTTGGTGCTCAGAAAATGATACCCCAAAATATGGCACTTTGGCATGCCGAGCGCTTTGAACAAAGGAGACTGAAAGGCCTCAGAGCCAAAGTCTCTCTCTGACCTTCTCCTGCCTCACCCCTCACCTCCAGATTTTCCTTTCAAAGGCACAGAAAGGGGCTGTCTCTGAAATTCTCTTACCTGACTAAGGGAAGTTCATCCAGAAGGAATGCAATTGTTGTGGCCTTCCTCCGTTGAATCCACATTGGGCAGAGAAGGTTAACTCATATTGCAGGAGAGGAAGTCTCCATGCTCACGGCACCACACCTGACAGACATTTCACCTATTCTCTCAACTATTCTTCTTTACCTGCATCATAAGACAAACTTTGTTTGCAGTGTCATTCTGCCCCTCACCTTCCCATAACTTGTCATCACCTCTCCCAGAGGCCAGAAGAACTGTGTCCCAGGCTATTGTCTCTTCTTTGGATCCACTAAAATCCCCTAAAAACCATGTAATCTTCCTCTAAAATAGCCTACATCTCCCACTTTACCTCTCCCCTAGGAAAAGAATATTTAAGCATCAGGCATCTGACCCTTTTTAAAGTTTCATATTTTGCATGGCTCCCATGAACACTTGTAATGCCTTTTCTCCTGTTAATCTGTCTGTCGTCAGTTTATTTCAACAGACTTAATGACTAGAACCTTTAGAGGGGAACGTTCTCTCTACACTTCTCCAGCCACAGACCAGTAACTAACATGCAGTAGTTGGCTAAGATTTGATTCTTGAATGAATGTATGGAGCATGTGCACATGTGAGTGTGTGCACATATGTGAGCAAACACAGACATATAAACACAGAAGAGTTCACATGGGTTGTTCCTGATTCTGATTACCTGACTTCAGAATCTCTTTGTTTCTAATGAAAGGAATATTAGTAATCTCCGTGATGCTCAATGTTCTGCTCAAACTGACCTTTAAAGAGGGTAGGTAAAGAGAAGGGCGCTGGACATCTTAACACTTCTCCCTCCTCTGAAATCCAATAGCACTAAGGATTGACAGGATTTGTAGTTGAAGTCAATCAATAGTATCTGGTGTTATTCTTTAAATATTCTATATGTATTATTCAATCCCCTTGATGGGTTGAGGGTTGGTAAAGCATATACCATTAAAAGCAACTCCTGGAGAAAAGTTTGTTACTCTCCAAGGAACTCAACTAAGAATCAGACACATACAGGTGTTCTAACCATGTGCTGAACTGAAGAACTGCTGAGTTCCGAAGACCTGAGAACTGAAGAACAAGCTGAGTTAAGCCCAAGGTTCATCTAGTTCCAAAGCAACAACAGAAACTCTGATGGCTTTTAAAGAACAGATTTGTTTTTCATCCATATAATGTTCATGGTTAATGTTGAAATATAATTAATTAGCTAACGACAAGAGTCTATCTTTAACAAGAGCCTCGAGGCACAGGGTTAGCGGGCACATTTGTTGTCCTTGTAGCAACCTTAACATGTCCATTCCAATATTCTAATTCTGTCAGGCCTTCTTTGATGATTGTATTTAAAATAGCTTTCTTTAGCCTGCTTTATTTTGGAATTCACAGCACTTACCACTGCCTGATACTATGTGATGTGTTTTTTTTTTTTTTGTATACTGTTAGTCTCTTCCACTAATTAAGCTCCATGAGAGCAGGGAGTCTGCTTTCTTCTCCACTCTCTCCCCTAGTGCCTACAAAACAGTTTGGCATGCAATGGGTTCTCAATAGTTGTTGATATAGTAATGTTGCTGAATTTACAAATGTTCACTTACCAAGAGTCAGCATCATTTGAAATGAGGAAGAAAGGTCTAGGAAGGAGTTAACTGCTTGATAATTCTCTCTCCCTCTCTTTCCATCTGTCTCTCTCTCTTACACACACACACACACACACACATACACACACACACACACAGAAATAGAAGTCTTCAGGAGATGAACACCTAGAGCCAAGGAAACATTCTGACAACAGCCTTGTCCAGTTTTCAGTAGGAAGAAACAGGACCCAATCAGTATGAAAGATTTGAAAAGAGATCGCTGTGTTCTACTAAAACTAAAAAAAAAATAGGGAATTGCTGCAAGTAAGCCAGATGGAGTAGAATGCCATGAAACTTACAGCAGATGGCACTAAAATATTAAACTAACATTTCCTTATGCTCCAAGCTGAGCTGTATGTTAACGCTGATTATAGGAGCCAGTCTATTTAAAAACATACAGATGAAAAATGAATCTGGTATTGTTAAATCATTCTGCTAAAAACAACTCCAAGCATTAGCACCTAATGTGCTTTCCCACAGGAATATGTTAATATTATTCAAGCAAGGTTATATCTAACAAAACCACTCAGAATAGGAGGTGGGGGTAAGCCCACAGTCTCAGGAATCTGTTCAAAAACAAGCTCGGTGTGGTAAAGCGTGAAAATCTGATTTCCATAGCAACGGTAGCAACCCTCAGACAGACACTTTTAAAAACCAGATTTGTTTTTCTCCTTTCCAAATACCTTTGCATGATATTTTCAGATAATGTTGAAATACAGCTGACATTGCATAAGGTGTAAACACACAGCTTGTTCCAATTGCTTCAGTATTAGACAGGGCGGCTCATCATTTTCTCTCTTAACTCACATGGTGATTCCACTGGCAACAGGTCAGCACCTGGCTCTCTGGGGATGCCCCAGTAAAGTATTGTCAACTGAAAGTCAGGCTCAATAATATTTATAGACTAGCATGAGCTACCCAGTTGAGAAATTTAGAAGACACTCCCAAGATTTGTAAGGCATGCAAAGAAATGACATCCGTCTGCTTTGCAAATATTATTTAAGGCTTCCACCTAAAAAGGAGCCACAGAATGCTTATTTACTTTCTCACTGAATCTGAGGGGTAGAGACTATCAAGTCCCAGTTACTAAGAAGTCAGGAAGAAAATTAAAAATAGAACCATGGAAACAGGGATGCGCTGAAGAATTCTATCAACTATTCTATATGTTTGAGGAATTTCATAAGAAAATATTGGGAAAAAAGAAAATCCATCTGATCATCACATAACATACAGACTGAGAGAACTTTCTACTGCTCCATATTCTTATTATAGTTAATGTAGTGGAAAATAGAAATTTCAGAGATTTTGCTCATTGGCTAATTAAAACGAACCAACTGAAGGGGAAGAAAAAACATTTGGAGGATTCTTGGGAGAATCTGCATATGAACTAGGCATTAGATGATGTTAAGTATTTGTTTTGTTAGATGTAATAATGAACCTATAGTTATGTAAGAAAATGTCCTATTTTTAGAGATGTACACTGAAGCATGTAGGGGTGAAACGTCTTGGTGACTGTGACTTAATTTTAAAATGCTTGTCCCAAAAGTAGACAAAACAAATACGATGAAATGATAATAATTCTTAAATTTTATCTATATATGCAAGTTCATAATACTACTTTGTTTGCTCAATGTATGCATCTGTGCATAACAATCTATTTAAAATGTCTCAAAAATGGAGCTATGAATACTCATTTCAAATCATAGATAAGAGTTAGGTATTTGAAGGGACAACCTTATCTTGTCTTCTTTAAAGGATAATTAAAATATATTCTACTTTATAGATGACATTTCTTAGTACTTGTGAAATACATTGTATGGATTTCTGGAGCGACCGGATGCACAACTAGTTTAGAAAGCATGTAAATAGTGGATAAAAAAGATGAAGCACAATGCACCAAACAAACAAGTTGTTACAAGAAACGTCCCTATAAGGAGAATCTTGCCCCTTGCCTCATGGTGCCAGTCCGCCTGCCTATGGGGGTCCACGCAGACAAAAAACTGCCCTGAATTAGAAGTACACCAAAGCTTACTTCCCAGTTCAGATAACTGAAAGCATATAACAAAAACAACAGAGCTTTTTGAGAGAAATGGCAGTCATCTGAAGCATTTTATGTAAGAAACAGATGAAACCCTAAGAGATTTGTCTATCTACTCTAAAGAGGCGATTCCATGTTTATCATGGGAAGAATGTAACTGAACCTCACCCACAAATACTACTTCAAATATTCCTAAAGTTTCTCATTGTTCAAAGGTAGCTTCCCATAAAAAATAGCCATAGGGATGAACACCTCCTTTTTTCTTTTATTTTCCTTCCTTTCCTTCCTTCCTTCCTTCCTTCCTTCCTTCCTTCCTTCCTTCCTTCCTTCCTTCCTTCCTTCCTTCCTCCCTCCCTTCCTTCTCTCCCTCCCTTCCTCCTTTCTGTTTCTCTCTTTCTCTTTCTTTCCTCCCTCCCTCCTCTCTCCTTCCTTCCTTCCTCTTTCTTTTTTTCTCTTTCCTTTTCTTTCTTTCTCTCTCTCTCTTTCCTCCCTCCCTCTCTCCTTCCCTCCCTCTCCTTCCTCCCTTCCTTACTTCCTTCCTCTCTGTCTTCCTTCCTTTCTTCCTTCCTTCCTTCCTTCCTTTCTTCCTTTTCTCAGATCATGAAGCTTTACCCTCCCAGGCTCAAGTGATCCTGCCACCTCAGCCTTCTGAGATTTTGGGACTACAGAAGTGCACCACCATAACTAGCTAATTTTTGTATTATTATTATTATTATTATTATCATTTTTTGGTAAAGATGGGGTTTTGTCATGTTGCCAAGGCTGATCTCAAACTCCTGGCTGGGTCTCCCAAAGTGTTGGGATTACAGGCATGAGCCACTGTGCCCAGCCAGGGCTGAACCTTCTTTGCATGTAAAGTTTCACTTTAAAAATAGAGGAGAGGAGTCTGCAGCACTCCAAGCTTGACAAAAATTCAGTCCGTTTTAAAGAGAAGTTCCCCTAATGGTTCTTTCTGTGAATCGATCCTGCTAGCCTGGCCACAACTGAAAGGACCAAAATTGGAGGCTTGAGCTAAATGTTGAGCATGGGGGGAATAATGTCCCTGAGGTGGGCTGTGACAGGTGAGCTCCACACTGGATGGTGAAAAAGCAGCCCAGGCTGGGGAACAAAGATGCTGAGTGCACCAAAGGAGTTGGGCTGCCAGCTGAGCTCAGGGGCAAAGCAGGCCTGCCATGGCCATGCGCTACAGGCCCACCAGAAAGCCAGCTTTGAAAGCTCCAGGTCGGCGCTGATCCACAAAAGACAGCCCATCTGTGTGGCCTCACATTCTCTCATCTCCCTGAGTAAACTCCATCACTGACTATAACCTGGGGATATTGCCATATCTAGTACAGAAAAACAATCCAATTATAACATGTGAAAATAATTGCTGTCATTTACAATTTACCATTTCTTCTACCAACCTAACCACCTTAAAAGTATTATTCAATTTAAATTTGATTACAATTCTAGGAAGTAGGAATTATTAGCCACATTTTACAGATGAGGCTTGGGAAGTTTCAGGGAGGTAAGTATTGGACTCAGGTTCAAACCCGAGTCTTTCTTATTCTAGATCTCATGCCTTAATCACAACATAATACTGCCTGTCTCTATACTGGCCTTAATAACAAACCTTGTTTTTAATTGGGTTCTGCAGTATTCAAAATGAGAAGAAGCATTCATGGCAGAAGGTTTTCCATTTTATGGAGGTTATAAAGTTTCAACAGACTGGTCTTGTGCAAATTCGATAGGCTCAGCTCAGTAAAGAAAAGGCTGAACACAGGCCCACAGTGATGTCAGCTTCTGCTTTGCCAGCTCAAGTCTTTTATTGACTATGTCAGCTGAACCTCAGAAAGCATCCTTCTCTGCTGACTACATTTGCCCTCTCCTGGGCTGATCACTCCAGGAATGAACAACTGAGAGAGAAACGCTTTTCATGAGTAATAGTAGGAGATCCACATATAATGTTCCCTTCTTAATTAGCCTATTATTCTTTAACTTCTCATTGGACTCAATAACATTTAAATGTGCTTTTGAAAAAGAACACAAGCTATAAAGCACATTGACATACAATAAAATCCCACAACAGACTTCAGTGGCTTCACCTTCATCTATGGAGTTGCCATTCACTTATTTATTAAATGTTTATTAAGTTCCCACTACTCACTAGGCATCACTGTAAGCACTAGAGATATAGCAGTGAACAAAAGGCTGTGATCTCAAAAAGCTTAAAGTCTACTTGGGAGAGATAGGCAATAAACAAATAAAGGAAGGCACACATCATGTACTGGGTGATGATAAGTACTATGAAGAGTAAGACAAGAGATCATTGTGCAAGAGGTCCGTGATAAGGACCTCATCGAATTTCCAGTGTGCTCCATGCATCAAGATGCATAGAGTCATGTGACAAATTCTGGTCAATGAGCCATAGGCAAAAGTGACATTTGTCATTTCCAGGGGAGGTTTTTAAGAGCTGGTATCAGCTCTTTCTTCCTCTGGCATAGCAACCTGAGAAGCCATATGTTGAGATTCAGCTGGCACAGAAGAAAGGGAGCTTGGATCCCTTTGTAGCTGAATAAAGGAAAGCCTCCACCAAATAGCAATAGTTGAAAGCTAGAAATAAATGTTTGTTGAGCTAAGACATTGAAAATTTGGGGTTTATTACTATAGTATGGCCTAACAGAGTCAAAAGAGTAAGGCACACACCTAAGGCTAAGGGGGGATTGTGGAGGGAGCCCCAAAATACATAGGCCTAAAGATGATAACAAAAATCTATATACAACAGATAGGGCTAAGTGGTATCCAACCCTGGCTGGACATTCTAAATCAGCTGAGGCATACTAGAAAATACTGATCTATAGATGTTGTATCCACATATTATATTTTGAGATATTATGGGTGAGGAACTAAACATATATTTATTGAAAACTACAGTCAACAGAAAATGACAAATTGGGTCAGCTGGCTTTAGGAAACCTCCCCAGAGGCAACCTGTTCCACAATATACTTTGGAAAGAGCTTATTAGTGAGATCAATTCAACTTCCGATCAATTGTTGGAAAGCAGTCAATCAAACTGTGAAATAGGAAGAAAACCTGCAAACTTACTAACTGAAATGTTATGAAATAGTATGTTGCAGAAAGTATGCCTGCATTAAATGAATAACTGGGCCAGACATGGTGGCTCATGCCTATAATCCCAGCACTTTGGGAGGCCAAGGTAGGCTGATCACCTGAGGTCAGCAGTTTGAGACCAGCCTGGGCAATAAGGCGAAACCCTGTCTCTACTAAAAATACAAAATTAGTTGGGTGTGGTGGGGCATGCCTGTAATCCCAGCTACTTGGGAGGCTGAGGCAGGAGAATTGCTTGAACCCGGGTAGTGGAGGTTGTAGTCAGCTGAAATTGCCCTCACTGCACTCCAGCCTGGGTGACAAGAGTGCATCTCAAAAAAAAAAAAAAAGAGTAACTGTATTAGATTCTCCCAAAGCCCCATCTCATTGTATAATTATTATTAAAATAAATATTTAAATAGCAACAACATTAGAGGATAAGCACTTTACCTAAATTATCTCAAATAATCATCCCAAGAATCCTGTGATGTAGGTACTGTTATCCCCTTTGAACAGACAAAAAAACTGAAATGCAGACAGGTTAACTTGCCCAGAGTCACATAGCTAGTAGTAAGTGGAGAAGGTAAGACCTAGATCCAATTGGCGCATGATTTTTTAACGCAGTGAAAAGGGGACATGCAATCAAAAGGATACAGTTTCTTGAGGCAGGGAATCTAGACAAGGGGCCACTGGTGGGGGAAAGGACCGCAGGCATGGGGTTGGGAGCAGCTGCTCTGATTCTAGTTGAGGATTCCCAGTCCTTTGAAAACAGAACGGCTTCACAGGATGCCAAAGCATGATGCAAATTTCCGATGAAAACAATCTACTCTTTTTGCTCCAGGCAATAATGAGCTGAGCTCCCCACTAGGATGAAGTTCCCCTCATATATTTCCAGTGTAACTCATAACTTGGCATTCTGGTTTAGACCAGATTCAGACAAGCTTCAGAGCACTTACTGCTGAGAATGGGGACTTGGACTAAGGAAAACACTGCATAAAGTCGCAGGCGTGTCTTACCCTCAGGCAGCTCACTCCTTCGCCCAATTCAGAGAGAATCAGCGATTTCCCGAGTTTGCTAGGCTAGCCCTAGAGAGGGACTTCAGTTTTCCTAGGTGTCTCCTGGCTTTTAGAGGGTGCCAGCTACTCACCTTGTGGATATAAAAGATTTGTATAGTTTTTATGACATTAGGAAGAAGCAATAAAACATCTTGAAGACAGAACTGTCTTTTTAAAATTTGCCCAGAATTACCATACCAGTAATTCTAGCAGTTGAGCAAAGGACAGTACCAGCAAAGGACAGTATAAAGGGGAAAGGTACAGAGAAGCAGCAAGACTTATAAAATTATGCTTATAAAAATTAGACTAATAGGCCAGGTGTGGTGGGTCACACCTGTAATCCCAGCACTTTGGGAGGCCGAGGCAGGCAGATCACGAGGTCAGGAGTTTGAGGCCAGCCTGGCCAACATAGTGAAACCCGGCCCCAACCAAAAATTAAAAAATTGGCGAGGCATGGTGGTGGGCGCCTGTAATCCCAGATACTTGGGAGGCTGAGGCAGGAGAATCGTTTGAACCCGGGAGGTGGAAGTTGCCGTTAGCCGAGATTGCGCCATTGCACTCCAGCCTAGGCGACAGAGTGAGACTCTGTCTAAAAAAACAAACAAACAAACAAAAAAGACAAATAAAGTTATGGGACATGTGCCACAGCATACATTCTAACTATAGATCTTCTTTCTGAATTTTATATTACATCATGGGTTATCCCATTAGAATAATGCTGGCCACAGTAATAAATAACCCCAACATTTCAGTGGCTTAACAGGGAAGGAATTTTTTGTTGTTGCTGCTAATTTAAAAGATGAGTGTGAGTGTTCATTAGCAGGTAGCTTTCCACCAGGTAGTCATTTAGGAGCCCAGGTTCCTTTTCCTTTGCCATCCCCTTGGTCTAGAGCCTTGAAGGAGGAAAAGGCACAACTGCATCTCAGCCATCTTCCCAGATGTGACCCATATCCCCTCCACTCACATTCTATTGATAAGAATTAGAGCTTCACCTGGCTGCAAGGAGGCTGGGAAATGCAGTCCCTGACTGAGAGCCACTTCCCAAGAAGGACACTACAGAGCAGCAAGTATCAATTTGATGGAAAGTTACCCACCTCTACCCATTACAACATGGGTATCATATAAACCAGCAGGTCCCCAAACCCCTGGCCACGGACCGGTACTGGTCCATGGTCTGTTAGGTACTGGGCCGCACAGCAGAAGGGGAGCAGAGGGTGAGTGAGCATTTCTGCCTCAGCTCCACCTCCTACGCAATCAGCAGTGGCATTAGGAGATTAGATTCTCAGAGGAGTGTGAACCCCACTGTGAACTGCACAAGCAAGGTATCCAGGTTGTGCACTCCTTATGAGACTCTAATGCCTGATGATTTGAGGTGGAACAGTTTCATCCTGAAACCATCCCACTCTCCCACCTTCCCATGGAAAAACTGTCTTCCATGAAACTGGTCTCTGGTGCCAAAAGGGTTGGGGACCACTGATAAAAACTACAGGGGCAAATATATATAGCGGGAGAGACAAAACTTAATACTTCAGGTGAATGACCTTATGTCTCATCCCAGAGGCAATTCAGTTCCAATTTGACAGAGGAACAGTAAGGCTGGAACCCCAAAAGTATCTCTTTCTCAGAGAACTTTGCCCTCAGGCTCTAGGTTTGGCTCTGAGACTTTCCTCATCAACAAGTACCTTTATGTTTTTGGCCAGAGTAGTGGGCCCTGAGGAAAAGATGTCTCCATAAGAACTAAAATGTAAATCGTAAGAGGACTTATAAATCATCAAAAGTCAAGATGTTTGGCTTTGGAACTATAGCATGTCTTGGTGAAATATATAAAATCTTCTCTAAATTTCAGGACTCTGTTTTCAGAGGACTAAGAAAGGGCATTAAAAATCTGGACCTTAGGCCTGGTGTCGTGGCTCACGCCTGTAATCCCAGCACTTTAG
>NW_012119265.1:8177609-8183803 GCF_000951035.1 Colobus angolensis palliatus
AACAAACAAACAAACAAACAAAAAAGAAGTAGAGGTTGAATATTTTCATGGCAACCACTGGATGGCAATAGACATTAACAGTGAGTGGGGACAATCAATACAAAAGCAACTTTCTGCTTTACTTGACTTTCTCCGCATTTTCAGAAGTAGAATCAAATTGAGCTTCTAGAGATGTTAGGGAGAGGTAAACGAGTGAATTCGGAAGTGAAAGAATTAGGTTTTGGGACACATACTCTGCTTTTGCAAGTGCTTTGTAGGCAGATAAATCTCTCAAGATTTCAGTGCTCAGTAAAGAGTTTTAAGAAAATGAAGTGCCTGCCAGAAGGGAAGAGTTAAGCCAGAATGTTATATTTAACAGAATATGCAACTTTGAACTGGATTACTATTAGTGGTAGTGAAATGTTTGATCTTGTTTAATAAAGTCATGCTGGTTGCTCCTGATTTGTGCGTGGAAGACTACAACTCAACCCCACTCCTCTCCCTCTCCTGCTACAAATTTTCCAGGCTATGAACAGAGATCACCCAGAGGACTCCTCTGACCTAGGAGACCCCAAACTACTGAAACAATGAATGGTTAGCTCCTCTGTGTCCCCACCATATACTGTTGGGGCCTTTGTTCTAGTGGCATTGTGGGGTGGAGAGATGTTAGGTGGCATCCCCTGGAGTGAGCTGGCAAGACCAGGCTGTGTTTACATGATCTCCCCTTCACTCTCCCATAAGGAGGTGGAAGTCTAGAAGTGTAAACAGTATACATTTCACTCTAAATTCTATTTACCCACAAGAACCATTTTAACTAACATCTAAGCCTAAACAGAAAATCCAACTGGCCTTGAAAAAAGTTAAGTCACTGGAAGAAAAACCTGCCAAAGATTACTCTGAGGACATTGAGAGATCAGTCCTGGCATAGTCCCTAGAGTAATGATTCTTAAGTTCTCTGCCTACAATTAACTGGGGAGCTACTTAATGAAGCAGATGCATTTGCCCCTCCCTAGGAAATCCCGGGGTGGGCCCAGGAATTCTGTATTTAAACAAACCGCTTCTGATATAAATGGTCTACCAACTACCCTTTGAGAAACACTATCTAGAAAAACTGAACAGTTCCACTGAGCCCCTAATCTGCTCTTCCTGCCACTCACACCCACTTCCACAAGGAAAGAGAAAAGTCCTGGATCAATGCTTTGCCTGGCCAAGAGGACCACCATTTCAACCTAGGTCACTTAGAACCCAGGAGCGCCATTACAGAGATGGGGCAACTTAGGAATCTCTGAGTAAATCACCAAGAGAGACCACGGCCAAATGCAGTCTTGAGCTGAAGTAACCAGACTGAGTAGTGTGCTTGCCCCAACTTGAAGCCCCAGTTTGAGTATCTACTTTAAAGTTGCCTTTGCTCTAACTTTAGCCTCTGCTCTCTGACAGGCTGCTGACTTTTCCTTGCCTGTTAGTATAATTTTGATTCATATTTGGGATGTTCTTTAGACTTTCTGAAGTTTTTGTGATTTCTTGGCCCTAGGCAAGCATGTATCTAACTCTAAATAACCAACTTGCTTGACCATAATCCCTACCTATCTCTCTAGGGGTCTTATTTAACCTCCACAGGTACCATATTGGACCATTCCAGCTCCAGTTTCAGCCACCCGAACATCACCATCACCTAAATATATTAAATCTATTGCTTGGCCAGGGAAATACTCTAGATATAGTGCTCAAATAGGGAGATCATTTCAGTGCTATCATAATTCAAACGGATGTTTTTCGAAAAGCAGACACACAAAAAAATGAGTTCAATGACTAATGAGCAGCATCAGAGTTTGGGGTATTTTTCCCCATTGTAAATATTTTTGCGTCTCTTTGTAATCATTGTTGATAAAAACTGAAATATAATTTGAGGGGTATTGGGGATAAAGTCACCTCTACCACCAATCCAAAGCATCGGTAGGTCCTATTAAGTCCATCTCCAAAACATATCTCAAATCCATCCATTCCCTCCATCTCCAATGCTACCACCTCTCCAAGTCATTGCCATCTCATGCCTGCAAGAGCTTCCTAATTTGTCTTCCTGCTTCCATGCTTGCTTGTCCTCCTTCAGCTCTTTCTCCCTAGCGCAGCCAGTGTGACCTCTAAAAACTGCAAAGGAGATCACGTCACTTTCTAGTTTAAAAACCTTTCTGAGGCTTCTTAGTATGCTTAGGAAAGACCAAGGTTAGCACCATGGTGTGTGCATGGAAGGGCACTGCCAATCTTCCGCCTCCATTTCTTGCTATTCTTCCCCTTGCCTACCACATTCTAGCAACATCAACTTGTTTTCCATTTATAGAATATCCCCAGAACTTTCCTGTCTCTGGTCTTTGCATTTTCTATTGTCTGGAACTTACTTTAATCAGCTCTTGCCATAGCTGACTTCTCCATTTCCTCCTTCTCAGAGGCCTTCTCTGACCTTCCTAAGTGCCACCCACCACCAGGTACTCTCTTACACATCACTCTGTTGATTTTCTTCTTAATGTCTACTCCCTCCTCCACCAGAATGTAAGCCCCATGAGGGGTAGATTCAAGTCTGCTTTGGTAACCACTACATTTCTAGTGTCAGTCACATCCTATGCCATATTGGTTGAATCAAAGGAAAGATGGATGTATGAATAGGTAAAGTATTGCTTTGGTGGGACTGGCATAACCTTGAGTGAAATTTATGTATTATATTTTTGTATGACAGGAGTGTTTTGTGGGGTCACAAAGATAGAATCTAGATGTGCAGAAACTATGTCTATGAGAGTCCCACCCAGACTTTAGAGGGAAGTAGGGTTAGCATTTGAGAGTCGAGAATCTTCTTGATCTCATGTTGCCTCTGAGAATTAGAAGTATCTGAATTATGTCCTCCAAACTCCATTATTTTAAGTGAGGTTGATCTATGTGAGGAACAGAGGAGAAAAGAGCCTGCATAGGGAATTAGGATCGCCATCTATTAATAAATAGGAGCATTATCTCTTGGAGGCATAAAAATGTTCGCTGCCTGGGAGTTCTCTCTCTACAGGCAAGTTTAAGGTTGATTTGATTCCATTTTAGGAGCTGATCAATGCCCTACTGCATGCCCAAACCAAATTTACTAGGAGGGTTTATTGTGTCCCAAAGATTTGGTATTTAAAGTATTACAAAGGTACAATAACCATTTTAGATCTTTATACACATCTTGGAATTGAAGTGGCAAGAATACCTGTCCCTAGAAATAATAAGTGCTGGGGCCACCAAGATTTGCAGCAATATCTATCCAAAGCTGAGAAGGAAACCCAGCCACTCAGTGAAGCCACCATTAAAAAAAAAACCCCAGATCAATATGCAATTGCAACAGAGCTAATTGTGTGACAGCTTCAGAAGGAAAAGCCATGAATTCAGCTGGCTGCTGGCAGCTCCTTCTATCACTGGGCAAAGTCTCACAAAAGTAGCTTAGTGGCTTTCAATAGTCTAAGGTGGGCTGGTTGCAGTGGCTCATGCCTGTAATTCCAACATTTTGGGAGGCCGAGGTGGGCAGATCACTTGAGGCCAGGAGTCCAAGACCAGCCTGGCCAACATAGCAAAATCCTGTCTCTACCAAAAAAAATACAAAAATTAGTCAGGCATGGTGGTGCATGCCTGTAGTCCCAACTACTCAGTAGGCTGAATCAGGAGAATTGCTTGACCCTGGGAGCAGAGGTTGCAGTGAGCTGAGATCGTGCCACTGCACTCCAGCCTGAGTGACAGAGTGAGACCCTGTCTAAAAAAAAAAATAGTCTAAGGTGGAAAATCGATGTCTCCATCTAAGTATTTCCATGGCATAGCATACACCAACACAGGAGTCACACTTTATCCAGCAGTTACCGGTCCATCTTGTTGAAAGCTGACAAAGAACAGCAGCTTCAGTGGAGGGGCACAGAGCTCAAGTGGAATCTAATATCTGTACCGTGAGAGAAAGAGACTTTCCAAGAATCTTTACAGCCTGGTATATTAATACAGTGTCATGACAGTGAATACATACAGGACTAGGGTATAATGACTTTTTTTTTTAGAATTATGAGAAGAAAGTAAATGGGTCACACTTACTTTGGTTCCCTCCCAAATATTTCAGGATAGAAGTAATATCTAGTATAATAATGAAAAGTAATAACAAACATCATAAATGCTAGATAGATGAAAATCTATTGTATTTGAGAAGACCTCCATCTGGTAGCCATCCCACAAATCACCCCTCCAAGGAAAAGACAGGCTTTTCCCTGCCACAAGGGGCTGAGCCCTCCAGGCTCAAGCTGCTGTAACTGCTATACACAGAGGAGGCCATGGGTGAGGAGGCTGCAGAGGCCTGCCTCCCAGGGCATGGACAGGTACCTCTCTAACAGAAAGAGATAGAAACAGCTGAGTCCCCCTCAGTATCTTTAATTTAAAAGCATGATATGTCTAAGGCATGCTCACCAACATGTTTTCTTAGAAGGTCTGGGTTGCTTAGCTCATCTGTTTACAATAGAAATTATCAAGCTTCAGTATCATTATTAAAAGTGCAGATTTATGCCCCAGCCAATTCTCATTCCGTAGTTTTGAGGTGGGGGTAGAGTGAGAATCTGAATTCTGAACAAGCACTCCAAAATGTTCTGAGGTACCTGGTCCCCAAGCAACACTTAAGTCCATGCCAGCTTAAAGAAATATTTCTCAACCTGGGTCACTGGTTGCATACTTTAGGGTTCCAAAAAGAGAATTTTTACATTTTTGTATTTTTATTTTGACAATAGTTTTTCAAATAGTAAGAACATTCTGGATCATTTGGGTGATAATTTCATAACCAAACATTACTGCAAGACTTCTACTGAAGTATGTATAGTCAGGTCAGCACTGAGTAACTTTAACTTTGCCTGCAGGCTAATGAGTTTTTACTTGGATCCAGACTTAGTTCTTTTAAATTATTTTGTTGCTCTCTGATGGATGGATGAATGAAAATTTATTTTACTCAACTGCCCGTCGGTAGAGTGTTTTTTCCAACTTTCTCATTACTATGAAAAATGCTATAGGAAAGATATTCACATGTATCTTTCTGACTCTATTTACACAGGTGTATAATTTACATATTTTTGCCCACCTGCTATAGCATTTCTATGGGATAAATTCCTAACAGTATTCAAAAGGTATGAGAACTTAGAACTGTAAGAGGGTTAGTCCTGGAGGTTGCGTGTTCATCACCTCATTTGCTCATGAAGGGAAGAGAGGAAGGAAAAGAGCAAATTTTGACAAATTAACATGGACATACTGAATTTGGGAGGTCTATGGGATGTCCAATACACAGTGAGGGAAATCGGCCTGGAGTTTAGAAAAGAGGACTTCTTCAAAGCAAGAGATTTGAGAAGTGTCACACATAAGGCAGTGCCTGAAAACCCGCATTGGTGACAGCAGCCTTGACAGCAAGGATATGCGGGAGGAAGAAAGACAAGGACAGAACTCAGGGACAACACAGAGGAACTGGAAGGGAGGTAGCAAAAGAGATTAGAAAAGAGGTCAGAGAGTAAGAGGAGAACCAAAAAAGAGAAACATCAGTACGATAAGGGAGAAAAAAGTTCTGAGAAGGAGTGAACAATTTCCATGTGAGCTGATATTGTCCCTAATTTACTGTTAAATGAAATAAGTTACAAAACAGTATGTTCAATATAATGTTACTTTTTCAGTGAAAAACTATACATGCCTGAATACTTAAAGAAATTCTCTGAAAAGAACAAGAACAATTAAAAAAAAAAATACAAAGGCCTGTAGTGATGTCTGAGAATTAGGGATGGGAGGGTTGAGTAGGGAACTTTTAACTTTGTCTTTCTTTGTTGCACAGACTGGAGTGCAGTGGTATGATCATAGCTCACCGCAGGCCCAACCTCCTGGGCTCAAGTGATCCTCCCATATCAGCCACCTGAGAAGCCGGGACTACTGGCCTGCACCACCACACCCAACTAATTTTTGTATTTTTTGTAGAGATGGAGTTTCATCATGTTGCCCAGTCTGGTCTTGAACTCCTGGGCTCAAGGGATTCACCTGCCTTGGCCTCCCAAAGTGCTGGGGCTACAGGTGTGGGCCACCATGCCCAGACTCTTTAACTTTGAATTTTGTGCCATTTCGTACAGTTTGAATTTATTACAACAAATATACATTACTTTATTATTAACGTTTTAAGGACTGATTGTCAGTATGATATTAGATTA